>NW_026854001.1:0-18804 GCF_026571515.1 Ruditapes philippinarum
TGATTTAAATAGATTGATAAACGCATTTTATTTTATTTTTCTTTTTTTTTCTTATTTAAAATACAGAAAACTTTTCTTGAAAATGTTTGAACTGGAAAAAAATTGGTAAAAGGACTTTATTCTATTTTGGTTTTTTTTTGGGAAAGGGAATACCATTTTTTACAATATACATAAAATTTTGCCCCGAAAAAAGGCGTGCACAAAAACGGGGTTTTTTTCTTCATTGAAAAAAACATAAATAGTTAAAATCAAACATTTTATTGTGTTTGTGGGAAAATATAAACATTTTTAAAATTTCTTTGTTTGGGCCGAGGGGAAAAACACCCTGGGGGTCAAAAGAGCTTTAAATTTATTTTCATTTTAAAATAAACCCCAAATTTTTTATTTTACCATTGTTTAAATTTAAATTTCGTTATTTTTTTGAAAAAATTTTTTCCCCCACAGAAAGTTGATATTTGTTGAAAATTTGATAGTTTTGACCGAGTTTAAATTGCTAAACTATACGTTGGAATCATGAATTTAAGTTGAAGAGATTTGTAAGTCGTTCTAAAACAGTGAAGATTGTACATATAATGAAATGAATTAGCATAGCTGAAAAAATATAGTGTTATGCACTGATAATCTAGTAATATTGACGCGTGTTTGTGTGTACATTTGAAAGAAATATAGATAGTGTTCGTCCACCGTTGTTAAACACGAGTGTTAAACCGGTTGTAAATACAAACTGTAATGTGTACAATCCCTGGTATACAAGAAAATGTCACGACAAAAGAAATGTCTTGTATTTAAGTTGTTTGAATAAATTTCCGTAATAATCCATGTGATGTTAATTAGAATAAATATGGTAAAAGCAAGATCAGATTATAAACTTTTTATTGAGAAAATGTAGGTATGATTATGATAAGCAGAAAACAAATGAAATTTGAAAATTGCAGGCTAAAAAATGCACGACTTTATTGGAACATGCTTAAGGAAGCTTCCGGGTATAAGAAATGCAAATATTTCCGCTGTCAGTTTTTTGAGAGATATTTTTAAAGCTGTAAATAATCCGGAAAATAGATTTTTTGTACCAGACGAGGATATTTTTAGACTTTAATAACAAATATAAAAACAAAGAATTAAAAGGTCATGTTTGAGGAGCTAAATATTGAGATTTCTTCGGACGAGATAATAGCAGAAATTTAAGAAATTAAAATATAATCGCTCAGCCGGACCGGATTTATTACTTAATGAATTTTTTATTGCTGTAGAGACGTGCTCGCACCATATATTTGGTTTGTTATTTTATGGAAGCCTTGGAGGGTCACTTGTGATTTGGACTTACGGATGTTTTACTTTTGATTTTCGATTTTTGTTTTTACTTACGTCTTTTTAAATTTTGGCAAAACCCTTTTACACGTGTTTTAAAAAGCTGAAACGCAATTTTTGGCCCAGGCATTTTTTTTAAACTTTTTAAAAAAATTTTCTTTGAGTTTTGTATGGGGAGGGGATGGGGAAAGGGAAAGGGTTTTTAATTTGTTATTTAAATATAACCCCATAGTGGAAATTTATACCCACAGATTTTAATTCCAAATGTAAACGGGTGTGTTTTGTCCAATCTGCTGTGTTTTAATTATTTTATTATAAGTGTTAACATTTTTGTCCTTAGCCCGGGGAATACAATTTTTACGCCCTTAAAATGGCATGGTGCATGGGAAATTAAAAATGTATGGGAAAATTCAGCATTTTTTTGGAGAAACGACTCAGTTTTTTCTTAAAGTATTAAAAAAGTGTTGCCCAATTTCATAAAGAAAGCAAAGGGCTATTTTAATACCCCACAAGTAGTAAAAATTTAAATTTTTAAAATTTGGGTGCTGGGAGCCCCCTTTGTTTTGGGAAACAATGTTTTATTTTGTTTTTTAATTTTTTAACCCAATTGGGGAAAAGAACATTTAAGAAAAACTAGAAAAGGCCCAGTTAGAAAAAATATCCTATTTGCTTTTAAAAATGTTATATTTTTCGAAACCTATAAATTTTTAAAAAGGGGACTAGCTAAAAAAGATTTACCCATTTTAATACAGGGGAAATGTAAAAAGTTTTAGAAAAAAGATAAACTCTATTTCAGACACAACAAACGGGAAAAAAGGAAACCCGAGGATGAAAACTTGAGTTGATCTGTGTCTTCATAAAAACTGTTCGGCTTTCCCAAAAGCTCGTCCCAAGTACCTACCCTAACCTTAAACCCAAAAAAACTTTTGCTGAAAATAGAGTACTTTCTGGAACGGAGGAAATTACGACGCCCTTTTATTTAAAAGTGAAAATATTTTTTAAACGTTTAAAATTTAAAACGGCGAAAAGGGAATATATATTTCCTTTTTGAACGGGTTTATCTGGTTTACCCAGCCCGTAAAGGGGGGACGAGGTCATGGAAATAATGACAGATGGTTTTTTGAATGGGGAAAAGCCATCGTTTTTGCCGAGGGCGAAACTAGGGCGAAAGGACCAGTTTTATATACATATGGGGGTTAAATTTAAAAACCTATAAATTTTTGTACCCATGGGGTGTGTGGGGGTGGGTTAGTAGAAAAAAAAATTTGGTTAGGGGTTTTCGGACTAAAAAAAACCACACTTTTCCCCAAGAAAATTTTTAGACCCCCTTTTAAACTAAACCCATTTTTCAGGCCCCCCCCCCCAAATACTACGTTGTGATGTTGGTACGGAAAACTGCATTGCTTTACTATTGTAGCAATACTTCAGACACGATTCTACAGATCCGATTGCTGGTACTCGAAGCATTGTAGCTGGAAAAAGCACATCTAACAAACGCATTGAGAAGTGGTGGTGTACATTAGGACAAAATGGAATCCATTGGTGGATTAATTTTTTTTCAAAGACTTACGCGATACATGTGTATTTAATGATCTGGACCCGATACAATGTGAAGAACTTAAAAATTTGCTTCATGGACCTCATACAAACCGAGTGAGACCGGATTGCACATGAAATAAGGCAACAAACCAGTTCTTCTGTTATTTATGGTAAACCTGACACAATGTTTTTTACCAGGTCTGTATGACTTTCACGACTTCGGCAATACAGTTAACTTGAGAGACGTACATATTTGCAAAGAACATGTATTCACGCCCAAAAAATCCCAAATATTGTTGAGTGGTATACCTAAAGGACACCTGTATGCAAAATTAAACAAAATTTTACCGTACGTATTTGGAACATATACATTAAAAAGGCTTTTAAAAGAAATACATGTATTGAAAGTCTAAAATAAATATCCGTTTACATCTAATCATAATCATGTTTTTGATAATATATCTATATTATCTATTATATCTATATATCTAATATATAACGTAATATCGTGTTTTGCAAGTGTTGTTTGTTTAGATGCAAATAATTACATCCTAGTAATGAACTATGCATGTTAAATGCATGACTATTCTCAACACGATAGAAATATGCATGGAAATGTTTCTTTACCCAACCCATTTTGAACATTTTCTATCATATCATTCTAAATTTAAAAAATCACTAAAATTACATTTAGTCAAAGGGCTTGTATCAAAGTTTGCTAAAATCCCTCTAGAATTAAACTGATTCATTCTGTGAAATATGGAAGACTTTTACCGGCTAGTTTGTAATATATAAAGCATTGAAAATGTTATATGTCGTATTTGCTCTTAGATTAGCATTAATTAGGCAATGAATATCTGTAAAAAATGATAATAATAGAAAACGAGCATATTTTTTCCATCTAAATATAGCTAAAAAAAATACAAAAATACTGAAGAAAAAAAAATGAAGAAAAAAAGTTGGCTCCTATGGGATTCGAACCCACAACCATCTGATTTCATGCAACTAATGTAAATACTCTTGAAATAGAGGTAGTGCATTAGAATGGGGTCATTTCTTAAACAGTCTTTGCATGTAATTTTTCACGAAAAGCATACGTGTAGTGGGAATCTTCCTAACGTTATTTAAAAAAATCAAATCTAAACACATTTATTGTACAAGTTAATCGTCCTTTTAAAAATTTCCAACTCAGCAGCCTGTAAATATTAATTTGGAAAGTTTTTACATCACAATATATGTATGTGCAATTTTGTGACTTTTTACGTAAAATACATGCAGTGTTTCTTTTTGGCATACGTATTACGAGATTAACTGCACTATATGAATCGACTTCTGGTCGTATCTCTTCTATCAAGCCATGGTTACAAAAAGGCTGCCCGACTAGGAATAGAACCTCGGTCTCCCGCGTGACTGGCAGGACACTTTCCACTATGCCAAATGTCACAGGGGGGAGAAAGATATGCAGCCATACCGGGATTCGAACCCGGACCCCCTTACAGGGCTAGTTCTGTCCCGACCGAGATTGCACATCATCTACTGAATAGATTCGTACCGTGACATTTAAGTTATACGTGTAATTTCAAGTATGTGCAATTAGATTCAAACGTCTTATTCATTCGCAACAAAAAGCAACCATACTTTATAGGATGTAATATGGTATTTAAAGGAATATATATGATTGTTATTTAAAAAAATAATAATTGATCTTTGTTATAAATGCTGACTTATTTTCTCGTTTTTTAGGTTTTGCCTTGTGACTTTCCACTTATAATTTATCACTTTTTACTTATGACTTTTATCTTTTGACTTTTGACTTATAACTTTTGCCATTTGCTGTTACTCTTTGCCTTGGTATAAACATTAGTTTTACTTGATTTTAGATTAATGCAGAATAAGCAAATTTGTAATACAATCACCAAACGCAAGGTAGCACATCAGACGAGAGTGGGGTTGAAATATAATGTTTACAAGTACATTTAGCCACCAGTACGGAAGCCCATAAGTGCCATTTTGTCTTAGGAGTTTTGTCTTATGACTGATGACTTATGTATAATGACTTTTGTCTTATGCTTTATGACTTATGTCAGAAGGCGGCAAATTATATTTAAATTAGTTTCGTTTCGTGCAACCATTGCGGCGTACAGAATGGGTACAAAAATGAGAAGAGAAGACTTCATTGGTAAGTGTTGAATTGTGAACAGTTTTACATAATCATATTGTTTATGAAATGACAACTTCTGTAAAGGCTTTCCTGCAAAATTAATGGAAAAAGAATGTTTTAACGAGACTCCCAATTTTGTGAAATACTTTACTTTGTAAATGTTACTCCTCGCATCTGTGTCATTATTTTCCAAAACTTTATGACATAACAATTTGGAATTTTGATTCCATTGATGGCTTTATAGAGTTATGCCGCTTTTAACTTCTTTTCAAAGCATTAAGTAATTTTTAATATTCAAGACCTGTATTTGGTGCTCTTGGTCTTTAAACAGACATCTTGTTACTTATATCCTGCCCGCATAGCTCGTGGAAAAGATATTAGTACTGGTACAGAATCCAGGGACACTAGTTATATGACTGAAATACTGTGAAATTGCCTTAAAGTGACATTATGCCCATACATGGGTAGAAATAGAGTGAACAGGTGAAAGTCAAAATAAGTTAACATTTTCTCATAATTCCTTTCAATTTTATAATTTTCTTCACATAGACGATAATAACTCACTAGGTCCTGTGAAATGTGTGTAATTATCCATCGGAATGTATCTGTAACTTTCAATTTATAAAAAAGAGTGGAGCAGTCATTTTATATATCTAGATAGACTTATTTTTTACCCTAAACATTTTCAAATATCATGTCAATCACCATTAACGACCAGTTAATTGAAATATATAGTCAATTAAAGTCAATTTGACAATGAAAAAATGAGCATAATGTCACTTTAAACTACAACGAAACAAAACAAAAATCCTAAATTTTTAGCTGAAATATTTCTAATCTAGTCATAATTAAATACTTTGGTTTAGTTACAATTTAATTAAGATACAACTTTACGTGCGTAGCACTTATAGTTTTCCTTAGCAACATAATTGCTTTAGATTCTACCATCATACCAACAAAGTAGCTGTTATTGTTCTATGCGAACCAAACTCCGTCTACGTTCAAGCTTTCATCTTCTGGCAACTATGGCTTAATTTCAATAAAAAAAACGAAACAATTAGTCTATTACATATAAGTCGTACAGCAGCATTCTAATACATTACATAGAGGATATTTGTTTGTTTGTGTGTAAGATGAAATTTTATTTCATCGAGTGGGCTTTAAAAACAGTATTCTCACGAGTGGCGTAGCCACGAGTGAGAATACTGTTTTTAAAGTTCACGAGATGAAATAAAATTACATCTTACACAACAAACAGACAAATTTTCTTTTTATTTTATGCTTAAAACAAGTTGAAACGAAATTTCCATAATTTTAACGTTAATATTAAAACTGTTTCCCCCATTGAGAGCCCCATTTATTCGGAATTTCTCATTAAAAACAAGAAGTCTTGAGCTGAAAAATAAGTCCGCCAATCAGCATTAAATGACGGTGATATTTATTCATTTTATTAAAAAAATATGAATGATCCTTGTTTTAATAATAAAAACAAACAACTCTTGTAGGAGAAAAAGTCCAACCATCCATCCATATTTCTGTTACTTACTGCGAATTTATATATGACTGGCTTTGTAAATTGTAAGCGGCAGCCATTTTTTAAAGTTGTGTATTTCATGGGAGGAAAATAATTGTGTAAGATTCAGAGGGATATAATTTGGATTTGTTAGTCATACACATTTTTAAAAGAAAGAAAACTTATTTGAGGATTGTAACAGACAAAAAATAAGTGTTGACAGATGTGAAAACATTCAGAAAAGGAGCTAGGAAAATGGAAAACTTGGAAACTTGCTCAAGAACGCTGGTTTTTTTTTACTTATTCTTCGAGTTATGGCTGTCCATGCTTTTTCCGTTTTTCATAAAGCATACGGCAGTTATTGCTCGTAGGATACTTTAATATGCCCAAATGTCATCAAGAGCAGTTTTGCATGGGGAAGGAATGTATTTTTCAGACTGTAAAAATGAAACAAAAAAATTTAGAGACGAAATTTGGCGATTGGAATTTGAATGAATAGAAGTAAGGTTTCTTCTTTTTATTACTTTGATATTTAAGTTATTTATCAATTTCAGCTTTGCTTTTTCTTTAAACAGCCTGACATTGTCAGAATTGTCAGCAAAAATAAAATTGAGGTGCCACATGGGGAAATCTTAAAAAAGTAATTTCGTCATTGAAAAGAGTGAAATTATATTTTGATAATTTTCACTGTGAAATTACCAAATATAATTTTCACGGATAAATCAGTAATCCACTGAAAAGCATAAAATAAATACAAATATTGTTTTTGTCTGACATCTTATGAATTATGAACTATAGTTTAATAGCTTATGTACTTTGTTTTTCAGATATCTTTAATGAATATGTCTGCGTTTTATAGCACGTGGCTTTGTCTGGGATACAATAGGTTGGAAAACTATTGGACCTGACTGAATTATTACTTGGAAAGTCCACAGAATGAAAAGACGCAATAATAAAGGGTTCAAGTAATGTATAGCACGTAGACGGTCACAATAAACTGAAACCAAAATGACTTTTGCATACACGGTGCTATTAGGATTCTAAGACTTGAAGTGTCACAAAGTAACAACAACCTTGCAGTCATCGCCATGCAGTGGCGTTCGTGGCCGAGTGGTTAAGGTCGTTGACTTTAATCTACTTGTCCCTCACCGCTGTGGGTTCGAACCCCGACAGGGACTTTGGATTCTTTCATGTGAGGAAGCTATCCAGTTAGTTTACGGGACGTCGGTGGTTCTATTCAGGTGCCCGTTCGTGCCTGAAAAAAATGAACGGAGGGGCACTCGAGTCTTCCTTCACCAGTAAAGCTGGAATATCGCCAAATCACCTACACTGTGTCGGTGTGACGTAAAACCCTAATCAAACATCATCGCCATGTATTATCTTGAAGCACTGGAGACGTTTAACATTGCTACACAAAAATATCAACTCTGTCGACCTTTACTCCAACCGTTCTTCCGGTACAATGATACAAATAATATGTCAAATCCTATAGAAGTTTTTTTCCGAAAATTAAACAACAACAAAAAAAACAACGTTTCAATAAATAGAGACCTGGAGAGGAACCACAAGACGTAAATGAATTCAAATGTGATTTTATTTTTCAGAGATTAAAAAGACAGTCACGAGTGTGGTAATGTGAATGATTGAAATTATGTTTCATACACTTGATTCAGGCCGAGATTAACAGAATAGCGGTGAACTGAGGCCTACTTACCATAACATAAACAAAAATAGTCCTCCTGGTAAACCCGATTTAATTTACTTTCTACCGGAATAATTTGGTGGACACAATTATGGAAAGATTGTAGATCAGCATGATGATGATGCTTGTTGCGGAATGGACGGCATACGCAGTAGAGTTAACAATATTACTAAAGACCAACCTTCGCATTCCAATAGATGTACAAGGGGCGATAGAACTATACAGGGAACTACTGGAAGTTATTGACGAAGTTGCTAATGTGTACTATTACTTTATCTTGTTCAATTGTAAAGAGTGTGTATTTTCATATTGATTTTTTTTTCAAGAATTATGTAAAAATAAAAATATGCATCTGTGTGAGCAATTAATTATATCTTTTATAAAATCAAGACATGCAATAAATTCAATATTAATATATATCAATATAAAAGAAACAAAATTGATGTTATTATCTTATCTTTTAATTGCAATTAAAACAATTTATCCGTTATGGAAATGGTAAATTCAGCCATTGTCCAAAAATCTTAAACAACATTGATGTCACAGCGGTATTACAAAAATATTATACAATGTATACAATATGGCCGGTAGGTCTAAACTACAAAACCTAGGCTGTTTTCGCGATAATGATAAAACAAAAATTCAAACTTATTTTTGTTAAAACACACATATAGATTTTAAGTACGTTTGAAGATTAGATATATCTTTATTTGGCATTACAAATTTATTTTGAAATGTCACTTTTATGTTTTGACAAATTCACTTCCATAGCATCTGAAAAAAAAATATAGTTGCATAACTTATAATTATTTGAACACGTTTTTTCTTTTTTATTGATCTCGTTTATTCTTGCACCTCTTTTTCTCCGCCCGTGCTGTCACTTGTCAAAATTTTCTAGTTTCATAGTCGTCCAAACTGTAATTTTTATGTGAAATGCCTCCCAGGACCAAGCTGTTTTCTGCAAAAAAAAGGTATAAAGGATAATTTAATGAATATACACCAATGCATTTATCTACATTTATCTAGAAATTTGATGTTTAAATTGTCAGTGTTTTTAATTCAACAAGGACGTACCCGTTAATTAATGATGAGGGAAAAAGACGTGTCACTCACATCAAAATTTGCTATACATTAGTGTTATATTATTATTTGCTGATAAGAGGGTTTATTAGCAAACTTTACCCTGATATTCCTACAAAATATTTCAACTTGGACAAATTTACAGAGCCAACATTAATTAATATATATTAGCATTTACCTTTTTATGTATTACAAGTCTTTTTTTCGTGACATATTTTGTATTGTAAATTACAACTTATGTATAATGACTTTTGTATTATGTCTTATGTATAATGACTTTTGTATAATGTCTTATGTATAATGACTTTTGTATTATGTCTTATGTATAATGACTTTTGTATTATGTCTTTTGTACAATGACTTTTGTATTATGTCTTATGTATAATGACTTTTGTATTATGTGTTATGTATAATGACTTTTGTAGTATGTCTTATGTATAATGACTTTCGTATTATGTATTATGTGATATGAAATTAACAATTATATATTTTGAATTTAAAAAATATGGTTCTTGTTTCCTCGGTATCAGTATTCATATAAAGAGGATATTGAATGAGTGTAGGTTCAATACTGAATTTATTGCACGAGTTATAATATTATTTTATTCAACAAGTGCAATAAATGCAGTAATGAACTTACACGAATTCAATATTCTATTTATCACATACCCTAAAAAAGACCATTTAAAGTGAAATAAGAGTCATTTTTCATTGACGCGCCTATAGTATAACGCTAACATTTAGCACGTCTTTTCGCTATGTTTGTATAACGCTAATGACGTCAAGTCAAAATATATGCACGGCCATGCAATACCATATTGACGGAGTCGCAAAATCGGCACGGGTGGGTGATAAATTCACATATATTGTTCAACTAGCAAGATGATATGATAATTCGATAAAATATCATCATTCGGTAATTCGGGCTTTGTAATTGCCAGATAAATTATAAACTGATGTCTTGTATTTTACTTTGTAAAAAGAGTCACAGGTAGAAGCTAAATGTCAAATATGTTTACCATCTATGAAACTCCATAAGTTTATCTTTTCCAATGTTTTCTTGGTCTTAGTCTGCTATGTTCTGAACTAGTACCTAAATACGTTTACTACTCGCATTTACCTGAAATAATAATGTTATATACAGAATAAAGTTTCACACATTTTGTTTTGCAAATATCTTGATACTTAAACTTTAACAGTTTAACTTTAAAAGTTAACATAATTGTTGTGCCCCGTGACCTACTTTTTCATTTGAGATGATCCATAGTCGGACCCTAACCTTGTAAGGGAGATAATTATACAAGTAAGGAGAAATACACTACTGTCATACTGTTTAATTTCAACACTTACCAAAGCGTCTGCTGTTTCACTATCACAGTTACCTCCAAAGTCTGCCATGATGAGTGTACTTGATGAAACTTGTCTTTTTGCCGCTTTTTTTGTCAAGTCATAATACATAAGACAAAAGTCATAATACATAAGTCATTAGTCATAAGACAAAACTCCTAAGACAAAATGGCACTTATGGGCTTCCGTACACCAGCCTCATTTTTGACAATTTATTATTGTGTACTTGTAACTTTGTTATAACCAAAATAAACTTTTACCACCGGAATAAACAGTATATAAATGTTACAGAATTTTTTTTATCTATGTAGAGATAGTGTTCCATTAAAATTATAAGTAAGAGGTTGAAATGAGCAAAGAAGAAATAGAATACCAATCACTATAGAAGTAAACTGTGTGGAACCAGCCAACACCCTCAACAGACTACCAAAAATATACCTCTACCGAGAGACCACACTACCAAAGGTTTTTACCTCACGGTCTAGACCGTGACAGGTTGGCAGAGCTATCAATATTTTTTTTTAAATAAATGCGTTTAAACAGATAACAACAAACATTGTTTATTCTACAAACGTGCTTTATTTTGTTTAACAAAATTGTTGTCTTATAAGAAAACAAATGTATTAGTTATGCAAAAACAAACTGCATTTGAGCTTCATTATATTTAATTTAAAAAAAAAGAGATAAGAAATACAGAGGTAAGCATTTTGTTTCTAAAACAGCACATATGCCTTACTTAAAAGCTAACACTAAGGAACAGCTAAAAATAAACACTGCCATCAACAAACACTTCAAGTATTTACGTCACAGAAGACATATATACATGCAATATTTCTACAAAACAAGACATTGTTGATACGTTACTGATGAAAAACAAAGAAATCATGAGTGTTCTAACGAAGCTTTTGAAAACATAAGATAAATTAGGTAAACTAGCAACGCTAGAGTGTCTGTATTATTATTGAAGTCAAGATTTTTAAAATCATTGTCAGAGCATTATTTCTTTATTTCTAAATGTTCAAAAGAGAGAAAAAGAAAAAACAAACACAGTCTCTAGCTAAAAATTTCCTAGTTAACTTTAAGAAACTGTATACATTGTATAATGTATATATTAAATAACGTCCACAAGTTGTTTTTTTTTTCGAAGAATGACCGACTTTATATGTAATGGAAATCTCATAGTCTTTCGTAATGAGCATACCCCTAACCCACAGCATGTCGTTAAAGGGAATGTTTAACTTAGGAGAACGATTAAATGTTATAATCAAAAGTTTTGTAAACAACACAATGCACTCTGTCTCGCCGAGACATATCTGCCAGTAAATTCAAGTTGATGCCTTCAACAGTTTTTGAGTTAATTATGAGTTTAACAAAATCTAAGTATAAAAAAAACACACAAAAAAAACACACTCAAAAAAAAACACAACAAATGGGAGTTTCTTAAATGTATGATAGCTATGATAGCAAGAAGT
The DNA here is from genome assembly GCF_026571515.1 of Ruditapes philippinarum. NCBI lineage: Eukaryota > Metazoa > Mollusca > Bivalvia > Venerida > Veneridae > Ruditapes > Ruditapes philippinarum. The sequence goes on from NW_026854001.1 coordinate 12,123, forward strand.
ATGTTTCTTTCTGCCTCGCCAAGCTATATGAACATGCAAAGTTTGATTTCGGTACCTTTCATATAAGTTTTAAAATTTACAATGGCCAAATACTGAAAATTATGAAAGCCAGAATTATGAATTCATGATTTTTCACACTTTTCTCACCATGACCTGTCTATCGATACAAGTTTTATACCATATTGGAGATATGGATAGGATAAAATAAACGTGGCGGGACGTGACATTGCGTGGTTCCAATAAAGCGTCCACAATAAGTGGTGGAGTTAAAACTTTCAAGAAAATTATCGAGCGTCTGAAACAAATGTGAAAAAGTAACACTCGTATTCCGAAAATGTCTGAATATTTCTATAGACAATAACGAATAAAACCAAATCACCAGTGTTTGCACATTTTGCATTTGCTAAACTGTACTTTCCACTCGGAACGAACGCTGTTTTGCAATGAAACCTCTTAGTCTTCTAAACTGGCTCCGAAAACTTGACAAATATGTACATTGTATTGCTGATGCTCTTGCAACTGCTTTGTAGATGAAACCATTCGACAGCACGTCCTTAATTCCTACAGGTAGCTTTACTAGAATTAAAATTGAAAACATTAAAAGTATGTGTTATCTCAATTGAAATGAAATACATATATATATATACAAAATGAAATACAAAAAAATCCCTTAATACATAACTGTATACAAAAGTTTATATACAAATAACATGAACTTTGTACTTGGTAGGTGTCCTAAGTTATTGATACTGAACAAGTTTTTCAAGTTTCAATATTATATCATAACTGGATTTCATAAACCTTCTGACAAAACATTTTTTTAGCTTTAAAAATGGGCATAAATATGTCAAATTGTGAGCCACTCATACGAAACTTGGTCATTGACCTTAGATGTCAACACTTAATATGTGTTTTAAGTTTCAAAGGAATCGCTGAAATAGTTTTTGAGAAACAATTTTTCATGAAAATTCTAAACCATAAATTCAAAGTCGAAAAAGAGGCATAATTTAATAACAATGAAAGTCAGAGATTTCTAACTTAGAGCGTGTTCTAAACAAGTGTGTGAAGTTTCAAAGCTGTATGATTTATTGTTTTTAAAATACCAATTTTCATGAAACTTTTTAACTATAAATTTCTTTGTCAAAATAAGGCCTATAATTTGGTCTTTATTCAATATAAGATGGACGAAGAATGAACTTCGGGTGAAAACCGATTGAAACTGCAGCAAACAACAATGCGAGACTTATTTGGATTTAAAACTGGAACCCATATAAAAAAATAAAGCGTTTGATTCATACGCTGTATGTCAATTTGAGATTATATATGCCTGTTCCGGAAATCAAAATAAAAAATGGATACCCAGTGCAATGCAATGCAATGCAATCAAACTATTTTCTTTTCCTAATCAATTAAAAAGGCTTATGTAAGAATAATATTTTGTTCTTGCATATGAGCCCACATATTTTGTTTTTTTAAATAAGTCTCCAGGAGACTTAGGTAAATGAACTTACCTTGTCTGAATCGTTGTCATATTCTGCCATATTTTCCTTGGAAATTATGAGGCAAGCACGTGGGACAATAACAAAATCCATAAGTCAAAAATCAAAAGTCATAAATCAAAAGTCACAAATCAAAAGTCATAAGAAAATAGTAAAATAAATCTATAAGTCGAAACTCAAAAGTGACCCTCCAAGGCTTCCATAGTTATTTAATAAAAGTTTTGATTTAGGATATTTTCCGAAGCGCTGGTCCGAAGGTTACGTAATTCCTTTACATAAAAAGGGCAAATTAGATGATGTTGAAAACTACAGGGGGATAACATTATTAAGTAACTTGGGAAAATTATTTACAAGTGTAATAAATAATAGGCTGAAATGTTGGGCTGAATACTATAATGTATATATTGAAGCGCAAGCTGGTTTAGGTCTGAAATGAGCACTATAGATAATGTTTTGTATTAAATGGTTTAATTTCGCATTTCATTAATCAAGGAAAACAATTATTCTGTTTATTTGTTGATTTTAGCAAAGCATTCGATTATGTAGTCAGAGAAAATATGTGGTATAAGCTTATAAAATTAGGATTACGTGGTAAAATTTTGAATATTATTCAGTCAATGTATGAAAATGTGAAATCAAGGGTTAACACACAAATAATGGTAGCGAAATTTCAGACCCTGATGCTGTTAATTGCAAATGCCGAAAGTAGTCCGCTTTTTTGAAGCGGTTACTTCCCTTTATATGTACACTGACGCCGAAAATTTCAGGGGAGATCACTGTGTAAAGATGGTCAAATGACAGGCGCATTAATTTTCAAGCAAAATAGTTCCCGAATGGTCGAAAATTTCTAATATTGTTTTATTCTTTATAGATATACATGCTTATAGTAAGCTTCATGATTATTTACATCTGTGTTAAACAAAATAATAAGGGTTACAAACCCTAATTTAGAATAATATGGTTTTCTTCAGGCCGTTAACATATAACTTCACCGTGTCCGTGGGGTTTGCGCGCTCGCTTAGGAAGCGAGCGGTCTGGAGTTCAAATCCCAGTAAAGGCATCTCATTTTTTTTTAAATTGTTTAAGTCAAATAAACATTGAATTGAATATCAGTGTTGCAATTAGTCTTATAGCCAATTTACTACAATTAAAACGCTGGAAAGAATTGGTGGCACTATACAAAAACAAATTGGTTTATAATCTCTGTCTGCTTGGTCATGTGATAAGATCATATGTTCATCTCATGAAACTCTGTTGTCCAGTACCAGTAGAATAATAATTGAACTTCAACTTCCCGTTAAGTCTCGTTTAATTCATTAATTTTCTTCCTCGTACGTTTCACGCCTTTCGTATCAATCACGTGACTCCGATCCGAACATTTACGGAAATAATCGAAGGGCTTCCCGCCAAATTATAAATCTTATTTGACTAACCCAGTGCATTTTTTCGAATGGTCAGAAATGTTACGGAGATCGTTTCTATGTTGCAAAACTTTGTCACTTGCTCTACTAGTTAAATTATACATTTAATAATAATAAGGTGTTAATTTGACAATCTCTTTGGATGAATTTGGCCAGGAATATAACTTTAAAATGCTTCGTATGTGCCAACATATGCATATGATTTCAATATTTCAAATATTTAAACGAAAAATTCAATTATAGCCTCAATATCATAACCCTCATGATTATATTTCCATGATTCCTAAGATACGATATGCAAATAAACCAGTTTCAGTCCGACCGATTATCTTTGTTAAAAAAGGGCATAATTACACAAAGTTAAGAGTAAAGTTCAAACAAGGTCGACAGAGTTGACTTTCTTGGAAAATAGCAAAATCCTTAGCACTGTGTGTGAAAATTTTAAAGTTCATTTCGTTGATTAGAATTTTATCATTCAAACGCCTTGTCCGGTATATACCGGAATACAGTATATTTAGTGTAGTGCCGACCTTTTTCAAACTCCTCACAGTGATTACCTCCCTTTACAGATTGTACTGATAAGGGGAGATCACTGCGTAGGAGATTGGACCTTTTTGCGACGGACGCGCCCTCAGGCGCGTTCAGAGCTATGTCATCTACACATGGGATTTCGTCGGCTACAATCGAGCAAGTGTTCTCAACCGAATAACAGCCCAAGAAATAGTACATGAATTTGATCCTATGAAACTCCCATACTTTGTCGGGATATCTTGAAAACTTCCATATTTAGCCTTTTCAATTTCAAATTAAGTTACCGGTATCCAAGTTAAAATATGAATATAAACGCTGTAGCCCCGTAGTATTATTGCGCAATATGCAAATAACTGCTGAAACGATTTACCGCTGTCGAAAAAGTAGGACAGCAAATTGTGCTATAATTAAGGAGTAAGCTCAATAATTCCTAGAAATTATAAGTAGGAAATAAATATTTCTCCACTAAACAAAACATTTTTATTAACAGATCAAAAGTTTTTTGTGACTCAGCAATTCTAGAATATCTCGCGCATTAATTACATAATTTTCTAGGTCACGATATGAGTAGCTAATGTGATTTGTGATAGATTACAAGATTGCTTCTTTAAAAAGAAGCATGCGAGAGGTCTTTTTGCTGCTGTGGAAGATCTGTTTAATTCGATACTATTTGGGGACATTTTTTGCATTAAAGACACACAGAATGGTTATAAATTACAATTATTTAACAAATAGAATTTATTATATATATTGAATATAGTATCATAATGAAAGTTTGTTTTACACTTCATTTTTGTTTAAATGTTTTAAATGATAATATGCCGGAGAAATGGATACTTTTTCTAAAAGGAAACAATTTATGTTATGTCAACAACTTAATTTAAAATAAATGATATACACATGTGTAATATATACACATATATCTATTAAAAGTAGTACATGTATCAAAATAAAAGTTTCTAATTAAATTCAATAAGCACATTTTCGGTTAATGTTTTGGTAAGTTTATGGAAACATTTCCTCTACATTTTCTAAAACGGGCATAAAGTGTGTAAATCAAACAATTTTAAGTCCCAGATTTATATAAAAATGTTTATATCATTTGATTGGAATAAACAGTATACTAGTATAAAGCTGTATGCCTCCTACCACAATGCTTGAGGAAAATCTTGAGTTAAATTTGTGCCATTTGCGCCAAAATATCTCCTTTGCGTTATTTAGTCATACCGGTTTCAAACGTTTAAGGAGCAGCAAAATTTCGGTACGCGGTTCACTCGGTCATATAATAGTGCATGGTGATTGGCGTCCGCGACGAAGCGCGGCGCCCTTTATGGAATGAAATCAGATTTTTGTGAAAGGGCGACAGCAACTTCTCGAGCCTTTTAGTAGGTCATAATAAAAGCCGATCAATCCGATCGGTATGAGGGTGCTTGATTATTATTAATTAAAAATGAAATGTCGCGATATGTACAATGAATAGCGAACTGGAGAATTTTGCTATGCAAACATTTTCAAATGAAATAACCTTTTCCGTCTCTTCGGGTTTTTTATTTATCATTTTTGGAAGGAAATTTCCTTTCTATAGTAACGGTCTGCCCAATATTGAAAAGAACGAACAACACCTAATTGAATTCTGTTTAAGCTCAATAGAAAACAAGTAGTTAATGCGACCAAGAATGTAGTGCAGCAGAACTATATGTATACTTTAAAACGTGGATGACTTGAAGAAAAAGCTGATGTTAAAAAAAACTTGAAATGATGATATTCAGTGTTAGCTTACATCAATGGAACAAAATCTTAAACGTGTACGAAAAAAAAAACATCAGTATTATTACGCATTAGGCCAAAGAAAAGTTTGTGTCCATGTACCTATGTACAATAAATTGAATAAAAATAAGGTGTAATTTTGTAGCAGAGTTCACATATAAGTCAACCGAATGGAAATGAAAGAATTTATTGTAGATATTAAGCAACTTATTGAATAGCATTTTATGCCACCGCTGAATTTTTTACGTCGATAACTCAAGGGGAAACAATGGATACAATGATATGTGGCCTTAAAAATTTGTACTATTTTCGCCAAAAAATGGTTCGCAAATGATCATAGAATCAAAGCGTTTGAAACAAAAATATTATTATGTAAATAATAAAAAAAACACTATTACAATACAAGTCTTTCAAAAGTATTCTGGAATTAACTGATGCAATTTCATTTTGGTAAAGGGCACACCGTATGCCATTGTTCGGACCATCGACAGAATAACGTTCGTGTTTTTCAGATTTCTTCATCCATGACATAGATTTGCTGATGAATAACATCGCAAAGGTTTGTGGAAATGCTTTTATTTCTTTGTTCAAAATCGTTTTGTGTTTGCAGATGTTAATTTGTTAGACAAACGAAATTAGGTCAAGGATTGTTTACATTATTGAATTTACAGGTAAACCCGGCCCTATACCAACTCGGGACAAGTCAACTCGGCCCTGGGTCGGTCTATTTACCCCAAGACACCCCAAGACTATCCCAAGACACCCCAAGACTATCCCAACACACCCCAAGACTACCCCAAGACACCCCAAGACTATCCCAAGACACCCCAAGACTATCCCAAGACACCCTAAGACACCAAAAGACGACATGTATGTATAGATAGGTTTGAAAACAGCGTACCCGAATATACCTGGTATACTCCAGTGATCGATTTATTATTAATTCACACATGTCCGGCATTTCTAAAATTTACTTGTTTGTTAAAGGCATTGCTACAAAATATCAAGCAATATGCATACAAATTCATTAACTTTTCATATTCACAGCATGAACATTTAAATGCATGTGCACTGTCTTTTTGTCTTTATAATTTGGGACACTAGTTTTTGGGATCATCGCTTCCTAGTTCTTTCATTGAGGGGACGCTTGCGCTGTCCTGGTTTCTTAGCCACACCACCTAAGCTTTGTCAATAACTGTGTACTTTCCGTTTTTGGCCTCAACATACTTCATTTTTATCAGTCTCTTTTTGTCCATCAAGAATTTGTCAAATATTTCATTTTTTTCTTCTTCTGTCTTACAGCGCCAAATTGAGTCAGGGATATGGTAAACACGACGTTCATTCGGCGTCAGGTCGTAGTTACCCGTGTCATGGAGGGCACTTCGATAATCCATGTCTTGGTAGTCTTTGTGTGTCTTGGGGTATTTTTGAGGTGTCTTGGGGTAGTCTTGGGGTGTCTTGGGA
>NW_026854002.1:0-20729 GCF_026571515.1 Ruditapes philippinarum
ATGCCCCTTTTAAATTTCCTGTTACCTATGGCATACGGTGGGGACATCTCAAAATTGCCAAAATCACTATTTTTTGCCTCGAAAAAGGAGATGTAAGCGCTGATGACTTCCTCTTTTCACGATACACGTGACGTTTTATTCTTGAAAAGTTTAAAACCTTTCCTTTTTGTGCCTAGAAAACGGCCCATTTTCCTGAAAAATAACAAAAGAAAAAGAAACGAATTTACGAAAGTGTTTATAATTTACAGTTCCCACTGAAATAATAGTTATAAAGCGGAGGAATAAGTTTAGCGATCATGCTTTTTGCGTACATGAACATTTTTAGGAAACAATCTATGTGCATTATGAGGTACGCATTGTCCGCTCAATACGGTTAAGATATTGGTAAAGTTTCTTTAAAACCATTCAAAGAAATTACAGAGCAGGCAATCAAATTCAGATAGGCATTGACCCCATAATTGCGACTGTGGGCCATGAAGTGAAACACGTAATATTATGCCGCGGACGTTTCTTGATGTGGAAAAATAAATATGCAAAGTTATTCATTGATCTTTTTTTTTTAAGTTTATCACTAACTTTCTTACAGCATCATAACAAATTCAAAACACGCGTTTCATATTACTCCCCTATTAAGCAGACAGTGCAGTCGAGTGAATAATTAATTAATTAATTAAATTAATGCATGGCGGCATAAAAGGGAAAGATTGCAGTACACACGACGTCAATAAGTCAAAATAAAGAAAGGCCATCCCACCATATCTACGTATTTTCAAAACCTTTCGTATGCAGAATGTCTTATATCTCTTTCTTTATGGGATACTATGTTGTTCAAGCTCGTCTCGTAAAAAAGTGTCTATTTCGGATAACAGTATTTTTATATATACATATAAATTAAATATTGAGAAAATATTGATGAAATCAAAAATGCGTATTTTTCATTTTCCGTATTTTCACTGTTTAAAATTTATTTTTCACTGCAGTGAAACATATTTTCCGTATTTTCACTGGTGTCTTGCCGGACTACTTTCTTTTCAATTTTGCCAGTACACAACACAAAATTTAAGGGAAAGTCTTTCAAATTTTAATGTCAAAAAAGATAAAAATGTAATAATATAACAGAAAATTCAAGTTTTTTTTCTATAAATACATGATTTATTTTCATCTTGTGGCATGAAAATTACCATATTTCACTCGTGGCTTACCGCCACTCATGAAATATTTATTTTCATACCACTCGATGAAAATAAATCATGTATTTTATAGAAAAAACTTGAATATCCTCTATTTATTACAGAATGATACACAATAGAATAAATTCTAGATTGCTTTATGAAAGTGATGCGTAATTATGTTGCTAATTTTTTATGTTATGCACATATGGATCTCTTCAGCACATCTGGAGCTCAAATGCAATTTTGAGCAGCGATTCCGTTCGTATGTAGCCAAATCTTAATAAATGTTAAAGGAATAGGAATGGATGGATTGATGTCTGTCTAATATAAATATTCATCATTTAAAAAAGGAACCATGACAGTTTTTCCTATTGACATCAACCCTATAAGAGAGAAATTCGTGTTTTAAGACACTATTTTTTACTTGAGAAATAAGTTCATGGGCGCCGCCATTTTGGCGTTCTGTCATTCTCGCGAGACAGACGAGACCGAGATTGTGACGTGTAATACCCACTTCCGGTATAGGTGTACACGCTGGTACAACTGAAATATATCTTGATGAAGAACTTATTAATTTTTATTGCGTACATTATATATTATTTATGAAAACATCATATGGAACTGAATTGCTTTAATTAATTAATTGAAGACGCCGCGACATTAATTATTATTTTCTTCCGATATTCAAGCTTGCTGATGATCCCACCACATGATTTAAGCAATGAATGCTAAATTTTTCAAAGATAAACCATAAAATTTAATTTGGGGGTTATGAGAAACTTCTTCAAATTGACGATATATCCTTTTATTTTGAACTTAATTTTCGCTAGGCAAGCTGTCCAAATAGGGTACATCGCCGGTCATGTATCTTTTTTTCAGGTAAAATATCAACTAATTCCAATATATATCTACTTACCAAATTCCTTTCCCCGACAGATACGCATTTCTACTACCGTAAATTTAATCCAATAAAACAAAAAATCATAAATCTACTTAATATTTAAAATGATTATTGGTAACTGAAAAAAAATGTGTTGCTATTTTATGACGTGCTGTAATTTACTACAGTATAATTTGACAGGTGTGGAAACCTAATTCCCCCTAAGGTCATTCAGTTTACTGATGAAGCGTAAAAAAATAGATGTCTATTTCGTCATTAGAATATTTGACAAGGGTGATTAACATAAAACATAATCAAACATAATCTTTATTTCTCTCAATACATGTATACATGCAAATATGAGGAATTTACAATAAATGATATAATCATACGAGGCTCATAAAAGGTGACAAACAAAAACATGCAAATCAATAATTACAAAATTAGAACTAATGTAATATAAATAGCACAAGTATTTTCAGTGAATAGTTAAGTTCTTATTTTTTTGAATAATACATTTAACAAATTTACACAATTTGAGAAATTCGGATTTGTTTTTAGTACACATAAGATTTTTCTAGTTTAAAAATGTTTGGTCGTTGATAATATACTTTTTTCAAAAATTGTTTTCTTTCTTCGTTGAATTGACAACATTCAAGTAAATAATGAAATTCGTCGCCAATTTTATTTTGACAATTAGAACAAAATCTTTGGTGTAATTGGAGTACTGGACCAATTTCCCGTTTCTATAGGAAATCGATGATTTCTTGTTCGAAATTTAATAAAAAAGTACAGTAATGAACTATCTAAATTTGCCAAGTACGATTCAAATCCAAAAGTTGTCTTAATTATTCTATAAAACAAACTGTTACTCGAATTTTTCAATTTTAGAATACCACTCATTTAAAAAAAGATCTTTTAACTTTTGTTTAACAGAAAGTTTGAGCCACTCAGAGTTTGTAAATGTGTTGTCGAACCACACTTCTGGTAGACCACATTTGATTAAAATAGTTTTGACATTAAAAAAACCATGGAAATTTCTTTTTAAGCAATTATTATCACTTAAAACCAGCTGTTGAGTGTAGTAAGTTATTATAGACAAGAATTGACAATTTATTATTAGCGTTAACACCGTCTTTATTACATAACTTTGACCAGAATGATATTATCCTTTCTTCGATGTCAATAGCTAGAGGCAAAACAACCGGTTTCTCCATAAACAAAATAATTTGCTGTTGACTTTTTTAATTTAAGAATAATTTTTAAAAACCTTAGTTGAACTCGCTCAATAATGTCGAGATTACCATATCCCCAAATTTCTACACCGTACAGTAAAATCGGCTTAATTGTTTTATTAAATAATTCAATTTGTAAATCTATTGGAAGATTGAGACGATTAGAATTTTTTACTAAACTATACATGGCTCTTGTAGCTTGGCTTGCAATATGTTTTTTACATTTTAGAAAAGAACCTGTTTTACTAAAATAAATTCCAAGATATTTGTATTCATTTACTACCTCGATAGGTTCGTTTTTTGAAAGTAAAATTATACATTTGTTGTCTACCTTTAGAAAAAACTACGATTTTTGTCTTTGACGTATTAACCTTAAGTTTCCAAGTATCACAGTATTGTTCATATATATTTAATGCTTTTTGTAAATCATCTGCTGTTTCTGATATTATAACCGTATCGTCAGCATAGAGTAATATAAATAATTTTAAAAGACAGAAAAGCTCATTTGTATTACTTCCATTTACCAATGTTATTCCATGTACGTTACTATCATTTAAAAAATACGATTCTAGATCGTTTAAAAAAAAGTGAAAATAGCAATGGCGATAAATTTTCTCCTTGTCGTACACCTATATTACAAGGAAAAAAAATAGAAAAACAAGAATTTACCTTAACACATGACTTTATTGTTACTGTACAAATTTTTAATGACCTGAAAACATTTTCCATTAATATTTGAGTTTATCAGTTTTTCCCATAAACCATTTCTCCAAACTGTGTCAAATGCTTGTTTAAGATCAATAAAGGAGCAAAAAAGCTTTTTTCCATTGTTATTAAGATAATGAATAATGTGTTGCAAAACAAATAAATGATCTGAAGTAGAAAATCCTTTCCTAAAACCTGCCTGTACATTGTTAATTATTTCATTAGATTCAACATAATCAGTTATTCTTTTATTTAAAATACATGTAAAAACTTTACCTAAACAACTTAACAAAGTTATAGGCCTATAATTTCCAGGGTCAGATTTGTCCCCTTTGTTTTTATATATTGGGTTGATTATACCAATAGTCCATAATTCAGGAATTATACCGGTATTTAATATTAGGTTAAAAAGTTTAACATATATTGTTTTCATTAATGAAAATGTTGCTTTAAGGTGTTCATTTACTACATTGTCATATCCACTGGCTTTATTATTTTTAAGGGTTTTGATTGCATACTCAATTTCATTGTCTGTGATTGGAACATTTATCTGTTCGTTACTTTCATTTACTTCATCAGAATTTGGTTCATCTATAATTTCATCACTTTCATCATTTTTAAAATTTACATTTTAAAGAAATTATAAAGGTCAGTTAGGTCAGCCTCGCAATTTTGTTTTGTTTTTTTGTTTAAAATTTTCCAATAGTTTCGTGGGTCTTTACCTTTAAGATTTCGCAATTTACTTATACTTTCTTTTTTCTCATTTTTATAAAATTTGTTTAACGTGCCTTTATATATTTTTGCGTTTTGTTTCAAGTTTTCCTTTGTGGTTTCGTTTTTTCTTAGTTTATAAAGATGCTTTGCAGTGTGAAAATTTTTTCTAGCCTTTTTGCATTTTGGTCCAAACCAAGGTTTGGAATTATTAGTTATTTTTTTGTTATTAATATCTTTTATTTTTGTATGTCCAAAAATTTCACGGGACGTATTTGAAAATAATGACGATATGGTTTCAGTTACAATGTCAGCATTTTCTTGAGTGAAAATTGTTATTGACTTCAAAGTTATCTAATGCTTCATTAATGTTTTGTATTTCATTAACATCTATCTTATTTAAAAACTCATTTGTTTTAGTGCTATCCCAAAGTTTTATGGTAGGTTTCTCCATTTGTACACTACAATTGCTCAATTCAAAGCTTAATTTAAGTTCCACAGGGTTATGTACGTCTGACATTAAGGGACAAAAGTCTAAAACATTAAGAGACACAATTTGCTTAAAACAGTTTGAATTACAGATAAAATAATCAACAGTACTTGTGCCTTTACACGTTGTTTTCCCCGGAATATCCATATTTGTTCTACCGTTTAAAATGTATAGACAATTAAGTTTTAAAAAATCGAGTAATTGGGATCCATAATTGTTAGACGTTTTGTCACTATTTATACGGGTCCGTTTAACATTAACTGCCGAGTCGAACATACTCATCTCAATATTATATTCTGAACAAAGTTCTTCTAAATTTTGACTTTCAAAAAAATCTGTGTCAAGTATAATATAATCATCTAAAGATTTAGTTCTGCTATTGAAATCTCCAAATAGACAAAATGAGTCATATTTATCAATAAAATTACTATAATCGTTCTGTATCTCTAAAAAGGGGTCCTCAACTGAATATTCTGAATATTCGGGTGGTATATAAATAACACCACACAATAGATCATTATCTGTTTTACATATTGATTTTGACACAGTAAACCATAACACCAATTTACAATCTGTTTCTATGATCTTAACGTATTTTGAAATATCTTTTCTGACAAATAATGCTAACCCCCTGATTTACGACGAGTTCTGATATCATGTCTATTTTTCATAAATACATCATAACCAGGTAAATCTATAAAGTCTAAGTTATCACATTTAGTTTCTTGTAAACCAATAATACAATATTGCTGTAATAACTTTGTAAATTCAGGGCATCCTAGTTTCGATTTTTAAACCACAGACATTTAGAGATAAAAATATTAAACAGTTCTGCAACTAGAGAGTCTTTGTTGCTCAGTAAATTCGGGTTCAGATAAATTTAAGTAGCTAGTCGAATTACCTCCCTTGTTTACATCAACCTCATTTACAGTAAAAAAGTTTAAATCATTAAATCCGGTGCAATCAATTTTATGGTTAACATTTGGGCTAATATACCCTGCATTATTTAGGTTACTATTCATTGTATACAAATTCGTAAAGACATCATGACTTGTTAAGTAGTAATAATAAGAATTTTCCCTAGGAGCGTAATTCGCATATAGAAAATGATTAACATTCCAAGGTGATTTAAAGCTGTTATAACAGTTATATAAATACCATGATCTGTAACTGTAAAAATAATACATGTAGTACATACACGTTTCATAGTAACTGACAGACAAATAATAAGAGTTTAACAAAGCATAATAATTGTTAATGTCTAGTCCGTTAAACACGTTACTGTTATCTGCACTACACTGTTTATATTTTGGTATTTTTCTTGTCTGCATTATAAAAGTGAGGTTCCCCCTAGGGGGTTACAATAGTAATAGTCAAAATCTTTGAGATAATACCGTGTCAGCATCTTATCGACCTGACTCTTTCTCAATAAGAACTCCATTGTTGTTGATCCATTGCACACAATCATCAGCTGTAGCGTTCCGTTTTAAGTTGCAATCAGACTCTAGCGGCGAGCGTTCTTTGCGTTTTTGAGACTGCCTATCATTATCCATACTGTCGTTATAAAGAGCATTAAATCTGTTAGGAGTTTCAAAAGTTAGTGTTCTAGTATTGGTATTCTGAATATGACGTGACTGCACTGCACCAATTCGTTGGTTTGAGAACTCCTGGGTACTACAGTACTCTACTCGATCCCCAATGCGTTCACGAGAATTACCGGTTGGACTGGGATGGCGTACATAGCATGTTCGTCCAGTTTTGTCAGTGTATTTCCCACTATTTAGGTTAAATAACTGATTATTGATGTAAAGCCTGTCTCTAACTAGAGAGACCTTCTCTCCCTGTTCAGAAAGGCGGCGAAGTATTGGATACAATTTACCAATCAGGGCAACATTGTGCATGATCAAAAGGTCTGTCGGCACAGAGGCATACAAGGAGCAATAAAATTCGTCAGTACACAGTGTGACAGGAGCATTTGGTGCAAATTAGGAACAATTAAAATGGACAATGCGCAGTATTAGACATAAGTAGTAAAAACCAGCAATTGTGTGAATAAATTATGCAAATTAGACTTTTGAGCAGCCAATAAAAATGATTTGCCTGCAGTTAATATTGCAGTTATCATACGTTGACAGACATGTTAACAATTTACTTTTCAAAAGAGTTGCTTATATTTTTGAAATGTGTACATCAATTATAACATATGTTCACACCTTTAAATTTGAAAGTCAGAATCAAACTGCAAAAATTTAATTATATGTACTATTAAGAACACGTTTTAGTAGGGTTTTTATAATGGAAGTGGCTAGCGTACGGGCCCGTACGGCTAGCCAAAAGTTTTAGCCGTACGTGAGTCACGTACGACTAGCAAGGACACGCTGTATTGGCTAGCCGTACGGCACTTTTCAAAATTTTATGGAAGTCGAAAATGCATATGTTATTTTATGACTTTAAGCGAGGATTTTAACCAAGAAACAGCATTAATTGTCTTTGGATGTTAACTTTTTAGAGATTAATCGCCTTGATCGCTATATATATCGATCTTTGTCATCGCAAGATGTCGAGAAAAAAAAAAATCCTTTGCTTGCATTTACACCAATTGAAATAGTTTACAAAATTTTGATAATAATCCTTTTTTGTTTCATTAAGTTTAATTTTCGACACCTTTTATATGAAAAAAAAAAAAAACAACAAACACTGAAAATGATTGTTGTTAGGCTCTTGATAATTGCGACAATTACCGACGGTACTGTATAGAAGTTTGTCCATCAAGGAAAGTTTGCATGTTCCGTGAAAGGCATTCTAAAATTCTATTGTCAGTCCCTGGATAGGTTTTAATTAAGGCTGATTAATTGATTGACTGTGCTTTTATGTTCGATATTTATCTACTGTTTTGAAAATTATATAACTATTTTTGAATTTCACCGTTTTTTTTTCATTCAATGTTCTTTTTATTTATTTATTCCACTCCGATCATTTTTTATTCGATCCATGTGCTTAAAATTATCAAAAATGATTTAATAATTCATACAAATAAAACAACAAATGATAAGCATGAAAATCAACAATTTTATAACGTTCGACTTCCATATAATTTTGAAAAGTGCCGTACGGCTAGACAATACGTACAGTGCGTCCTGGCTAGTCGTTCGTGACTCACGTACGGCTAGAACTTTTGGCTAGCCGTACGTTTCTTTATTTTTTATTTATTTTTTTTTTTTTGATATTGTTACGTATTTTGAACCATAAAAAATCTCCTCTACACCTCCTGTGAAAATTAAATTGTCTGGTCATTAATATTTCCTTACGATTCAACTAGATTTATCATGAATCTAAAGATGTGGGGAAATGACATCACGCGCACCTGTTTTTATACGGCCAATACACAAACATGGCCGCGCTTACTGATTTGTAGAAATCGGTGATTTAGCGATTTAAATTTTGTTATCATTCGTTTAATATTATTATTTGGCGGCAGAAAATTTGCAGACTTATTATTTATAGTATTCTTTTTCTGAAATCAAGTTTTTATTCTAACCTTGTCTTTCCCTTTAAATCAGGATGTGTTTGAATGTTAGGCATCGATCTGTAGTGAGATTTCGTAAAATCTCTGCTTTTTAGTCCGTTTAGTGGCATTTTCGTCATTCACATTGCATGTTTTGGACACACCAAAACCCACGACGGAAAGAATATCTCGATGAAGACTGCATAGAAATCCAAAACAACAATGGGTAATATAGAGGAGAGTCAGGAGGGTAGAATCACATTTCGATTGTCTTAAAAAAAGGATTGAATTTTATTAAAAGGTTTAAAAAGATGAAAACTTACCCTGTGATCGACCTATTTTTCCTGTCACATCTGGTGTTATGCTTCACATCTGGTGCAGCGGAAATTCACATATAATTTTTACCAATGCTCATTTTTGAGATTTATATGGGGTTCCACCCCCGTGAAGACATTTCAATATTTTATTATATCAAGTGTAAAACAGATGACAATCTCTTCATGCGCTTGATAGATTGATAATGATAATATATTTACCGATTTATGTCGAACGTTCAAACATTTGGCCTAGTAAGTTCTTACATAATGTCTCGAGAATATTTTATGTTAAATCAATGCTGAAAAAGAAAAATAAAAATATATGAAAAACCTAGACATTGATTATATTCTATTTTTAATTCAACAGCTGATACATGTCGTTTGCTTTGTTACGATTACATCTATTGTATTCCATGCAATTAAGTAAGTTATATTTTTTCATTATTTATTTATTTTTTATAAACATGATCTACATATAGGTCTACTTATTTTAACCATACAATTGCAAAATTTAACGACACTTCCGGGTGACTCTGGTGATAAGCAGACACTAGTTCTGAATAAAAAAAAGACTAATAAAAAAAAAATTTAAAATGCCATATGCACAAAGAATAACACAATTGATTAACGAATATGAAATTGATGATTAAACTATTATAGCCGACCTCGCTATAAAACAGTAATTAAAATATCGCCAGTTAACATAGATTTAACAAAACCTTATGTCACCGCTAGTATGGGTACCCTGTCACATTGGTCTTGTCGGGAATGAACCTGCTGATAAATGCGCAAAAAGTGCAAGCATTGATGGCATATCATCACATCAGACGAAGCACTTGAATCGTATAAAAAGTGATAGAAAAAAGAAACAGATAATGGAACAAACACTGTGAAATAAATAGTATAGAAATAAACAAAATACCGCCCAAAAACTAGTATCATATCACCATAATCGAAAATGAGATTAAATATATACGCACTTTAAACTTAGCCATTTAAAACTTAAGGGCCACTCATTTTCAGCCGACAAAAATTGTCCCGCATAATGAACCAGAAACGTTTTAATACGTGTTATTCAGTATATTGCGTGTGTCATTCCGTGCAACGCAAACATACTAAAACTTGGAATAGTATCAATGAATAAATCAAAGCACTGAAAGCACTGAAGGGTCGCTTGCGCTGACAAATTTATATGACATTATATTGCTGGTGATCACTTGAAAGGCCAAATCATGTCCTTTTGCAAATTTTTTGAAAATGTTCATGTCATATTCAAGTGGAAATGATTGAGTACAAAGGAAAGAGCAATATTTGCCATTTGATTTAATTCAGGATGATTTATCATTGATATCGAACAATTACAACACGGTTTATCAAAAGTACTAAAAACCAGTATTTTTTCTCAAGTGGTTCAGTTGAGATCGAAAAACCAAACTGCTTTATATCCTAAAATAATACTTTGAAAGTTGGATACATTTTAAGAGTACACTACTGACAGAAGCAGAAAGTAGAAAATCAAGTCCCCTATTAACAATGACTCAGCATTGATAATTTCACCTACTTATAAGGCATATGAAAAACATGCTCATTCTTGGGGATTATAGTTATTATCAATCTGATATTCAAGTTATCAAGTTCAAACAACTCGGAAAGAAAATGGTTGAACAATCTTTCTGTTTATATGCATACTACTAATAAGTGTTCCATCAGGGATAAACTTTTAGTTAATGTGAAGACATGACTTATCAATGTCACAATTTCATCCAGAGAGATTCATGAAATTCTCACAAAACAATAAGTCAAGTATGGTCAGTTAAAACTAGAACTATCACTAAATGTGATTAATACCCCCATAAAACTGCTTTGGACATTAGGATGTAACAGAATACCTTGTAAAAGAATTGAAATAGAGTTATGTTTGTGGGCAATTAAAGATAGTAAGTTGTGGTTCTTGTATGTTGCATTTCCTTTCAATGTGGTTGACCATTGATGAAGTTTTATTGAATAACTCTATAAATACTGCAGATGGAGTAATGGTAATTGTACACTGCACTTTCTCTCATTCGCTTGACCATTGTATGAAGTTGTATTGAATTCCAACTACTAGTTTTCAAGTGATGCACTGGACAAAAGTACCAAACGGCACTTACTGTAGGGTCATTCCTGCAAAGTTTGGTTACTGTGCAGTCTTTGGTTTCTGAGGAGATTTGTTTAAAGAAATTTTGACGACCCACGACAACTGATGGTGGAGGATCACAATAGTTCACCATGAGCATTGTGCTCAGGTGAGCTAAAAAGTAATGATCAAAATACAAGTTTGTGGATAACCTCGGCAATGCCAACATGACTGTTACGATACCTCTATTTTTTAAAAAGAAAAAGTCGAGCTAAAAAGGGGCATAACTGCATCAAAAATAATTTATTGTGACCAAAATTGAACTAAATCTGTCTTTTGATACTAACATGGCAAATATCAAAACACTTCATTTCCTTCATAAGTCGTCCTGCAGAAATCAATTGAACACCATAACTTATAACATGTTTTTCAGAAAAAAAATGACATTACTTTTAGATTATTTCACAATAAAGTATAATTTCAAAAGTAGCCAGACTTTATTTGAATGAGGATGAAAAGCCTATAAACAAACAGAAATTTTGTGGGAAATACATTTATTTCTCAGAAAAATGTGATAAATAAAGAGTAGATAATTAATATTTGCAAATCAGGAAGAAAATTAAACAAATTCAGGAAATATGACAGAATCACTTTCAATTATGAACATTGAAAATTAATGAATCTAAACAGAAAAAAATCTGCTCTCTTTGGCTTGTATGATGGGCTATAGACCTCGGACATAATAAGGCGTCATATCTGAACTACTTTCAGTCACAGTAAAATAGCAGCCTCCATTTATCAACATTGTGGCAAAGTTATACTAATACATAATATATGTTTTTCAATGCCATTCATGAAAATATTTAATCTGCTGTTCACTCTATGAAATATATTTGGATCTTGCATGCAAAAGAAACAAATATCCATTATATGATATGTTCCAAATTTCTTCATGCTTACAAAAATTATATATTTATGTAAATTAGTTCATTAATGAGCAAAACTGTAATTTCATTGTTCTGATGAACAATCTGCAGTGTTTTTGTTAAACAGCCATACTCCAAGACCGACAAGTTTTCTGTGGCATTATATTATCCAAAATTAACAATATTGGGAATTATTTGAAAACAAAAATATTAACAGATACATGTATAAAATAAAACCAATGTATAATTATTCAATGTCCATTTATAGTTGAAACTGTGGAATTTAGCTATGTCAACGTCTGAAGGGATTCCAGTTCAATTAATCTTATGTTCTCCCATAACTGAAGCTACAAATATCTGAAAATAAAATATATTTGTCACGTTGCAAGTAATTGTTTATCTGGCACTGAATATATTCCACATCATAAAGACAATGTGCTCCATACTTAACAATTTACCAGTAAATCGAAGACATATTTCTTCTATAAATTTTTTTTATCATATCTTTGCATGAATTATCATAGTTGTTAGCTTACACCACTATGTAAAATGCTAGTTTCTGGTCACAAGAAAATCAAAAGCAATGGATGGTGTGATATTCAAACTAAATTAACTTTACAAATGCTGCTGAAAAACAAACAAGAATATTGTCAATTAGTTTCAATTAAATGACAGGACAAATATTGGTTTCAATTAATGCTGCTTTACAAGAATAGAACATCACTTCTAACTGCAAGCAGAACCATAGTGTATTCTGATGTCAGGAAAATAATTATTATCGCCTATTTTTGTATCTCATGCTTTCTTTAGATGGATAAAAGTAAAAATTTAAAGTGGACTACTATACCTCAATTGGTATTCTGTATGCTGAAGTTTCCTTTTGAATACAGAAATAACTCCTTTACATAGTAAGCTTCACTTCAATTAAGTTGTTCCAGAAATAATACATTGTCTACTGGGTACTTCAGACAGCTTCATTTGAACAGAGTGGGCAACTTCTTACTGCAATTAAAGTGGGAGCAAGGTTTAGTAAAACAATTAAACAGCATAAGTTGTTCAAATACAAGAAACTAGAAGCAGGGCATAATCTGTTATTGTTCTTCAGAAAAAATAATTGAAAATTTAACTTTAGAATGGATCATTTCACTATGAGCATACATTTCAATTTTTAATTTTCTAGTATAACATGTTTACAATAATATATATTTTTTGTATGATTACTAGTCCTACAATGAATTAATGTAATTCTGGAAAGGAGACTTCTAATTTTTAAATTCTTTGTCATGATTTTGAATTAGTAAAGGTCTGCAATGATATCAGTCAAACATTAGAAAGTAAAACCCTATGTACAACAACATTGGTGCAAGTTGAAAATTTGGAAAAACCCTAAAACTGTAATTCATTCATTTATCATTTTTCCACATAATCTAATAGTAAAACATGATGATATTTGTCACAAAACCCTGGACTTCAGGCATATGCACCATGCAACAAGTGATTACAGTAAACATGTTTAAAAAGTTTGATTACTGTAATTAATTACTAAGGGATCAGTTATTACCACAAGATGACATACCTTAGAACCTTATGATATTAGGAAAGACCTTTATTGACATGCAATCAACAACAGACCTTAATTAATTATTGAAAAAATGACTAACCTGCATGAATTTTTTTCTTCTCTGCAGCAGAAACCCCTTCCTTACAGATAATTGCGAAGAATCTATAACTAGGATCATCACCATCATCATCATGAAGACTTCTAGGCTGAAACTTCATCACTTTTTGCCATAACAAACTGCCAGTTTGAGCTGTCTTGTCCTGTATACATGTATATAACTTGTCTGAACCTACTGTACCCTAACTGTTATCAAACAGTAACATGACAGAAGTAATCTAAAAAAAAAGCAAAACAAAATTTAATGTCTTATATTAAAGATCATGCACAAGTAATCAGTATTAAACAAGCAAGTTATATCATTTAACCACAATTTTTCTGCACATATGATATCTGTGTTAAATATATATTAAATAATAACTTTAAAGGTCCATTAAGCCTTAGAAAAGATAAAAAATTTATTTTTGAAACTTTCCTTTTACATATCTTGTTGCACTTCTCAAATAGTTACATGTACTCATTGACCATGTACATGTAGAGAAATTATCTGGCACTTGGTATAATTACATTAATTTAGTATTTTGTATGGAAGTCAAAATAATACTGCTCACATTTTGCTACCTTTACAACACATTAAGTACTGTTTGTTCAGTGTTACTCTTTTCAGTTGTTAAACATTTACAATGCTCTAAATAGTAAATACATCATTAAAACATTATTGAACACATGTTTGACCTTTCTAAAGAATTACAAAATCTCTGACACATTATATGTGCTTTTAAGATTTTCAATATTGTTTACCAGAGATTCTTTTACCTATACTCTTATTCTGTAGATTAATTACTATGAACAGAAAATAATGTAAAATGTACTAGTTACATATTTAGTTACACACAACTTGACAGCAAATATACATTTTTCAATATAATAAAATACAAAAAAGAAAACTGTTTCTCTCTGTAACCAAAGAGAAATCATAAATATTGTAAACTTCAGACTCATACTCTTATACCTTTAGCATTAATGGCCTCTGATGGCTGAATTCTAAGGTTGTTATAATTTATGTACTTTTACAGTCAAAATGAGGTAAATATTTTTCAAGGAATTCTTCTTATAAATATATATGCGAACACAAAACAAATAAATTTAATGATATGACAATAAGTTAAATTCAGTATTTGACCTTGATGGTCAGTCATCTCAAGGTCAATGTCTTATATGAATTACTTAAAGGGACTCCACTGAGGCTTTTGACATGACCGGATTGGAAATAATTTTCAAGAATAATTATATGATATTCTATTTGATGTAGATCTCAGCAAAAAACCTATTTGCAAAAATTTCAGATCATGCACTCGCTCTGTTTTCCCAGAATGATTACTTGAACAGTGTAAAATGTCCATAAAATGAACAGTGTTGCCAAGCTTTTGATTCATACATGTATCGGGAAGAATAGAACAAGAGCTGTCCGTAAGACAGCGCGCTCGACTTTTTTATTGCTTGCCAATAAAAAAAGTTTTTGCAGTAAAAGGCAATACAAGAATCTCTGTATTTTTAAAGTGAACAATGGCCATGAGCATTAAGATATTTAGTGAAGAATTATTTTATTATGACATAATTTATGGTAAAGTGAACAAGTGGATAGGAATGAATTTTTTTAGATTTTTTAAGTTTTTTAGTGCTTGCCTATAATACAAAACATTGGCAGTTAAGGGCCATAATTCAAATAAAATCTTTGACAGAATTACCTTCTCCTGGACATGTTTGGGAATCATGATTGTAAACAAGTATTCCAACTTTCAAATTAATATCTCAAACAGTTCAGTCAAAAAGTGGACTGGTACTAAAAACTTAACCAAGATTCTAAGTCGATAAAAGGCCTTAATTTTTAAAACAAATCCTTGACAGAGTTACCTTCTCTTGCGTACAGATGGGGGTAATGATGTGAAATAGCATTAAAAGTTTCAAAGCAATATCTCAAAGGGTTAAGGCAATAAGTGGATTTTACCCATATTCAATGTATTTTCTAAGTCAAAAAGGGGCATAATTCTGTCAAAAACCTTGACAGAGTTATGTCCTCTTGTCTGTTGATGAAGGTCGTGATGGTAAACAAGTATGGTCAGTTTCAAAGCAATACCTCCAATGGTTTTGAAATAAAGTGAGGTGGTACAAAAAACTTAACCAAGCTCAATACACTTTCTAAGTCAAAAAAGGGCCATAATTCTGTCAAAAACCTTGACAGAGTTATGTACTCTTGTCTGTAGATGGAGGTTATGATGGTGAACAAGTATGGTAAGTTTCAAAGCCATACTTGTAATACTTCTGAAATAAAGTGGGGTGGTACGAAAAACTTAACCAAGGTGTGACGCCAACGCCGACGCCGGGGCGAGTAGGATAGCTCCCCTTTTCATAGAAAAGTCGAGCTAATAAGAATAGCACAAATATACAATTTTCAATGTATTTCTAAATATATTTGACTTAACAGTATGTGCATATCATTCTGGACACAAGGAAAAACAACAGCATTTATTGCAAAAAAAGCTGGTATACTGCTTTTGTACGGGAAATACTTCCATGAGGGTAATGTTATTTTTAATTTTGACTACTAAATCAAATATGTGTTTCAAAATTTTCCAGAGCTCAATAAAATAAATGTGGGTTTTTATTATAAACAAACATTTAAAGAGAACTTACACTGAACAATACTATCATAGTATGTCTTGACCATGTCAAATTAAAAAACCTCACACAACAGTTTGTTATATCACACACCTGAAATAAATGCATTTCTTATTTACATTTATATGATTTTCATATCAACAATAAAGCATTCCAACTTATAGTTATCTAAATTAATCATTTGGCTTAATAGTCAAATCAGCTACATCATGTACATGTATATATACCAACTCAAAACAGGCCAATGCATCAAACTATTGGAAGAAATCAAAAAGCAAGTAAAATGTTGACCATATTTACCATTCAGATAATATCATTCATGTTTATAAAATACAATGATTATTTGTGAAATTAATCAGTCAAATCCCATGTTATCAATTTAATTATATATTTTTCTTATATCAACAATTTTTTCATATTATTAGAAAATCCCCTAATCATCATGTAAATAAAGTTTTATATGATACATAGTCTAAGTACTATCGTCCGTTTTTTGTATGCACTAGCATAGAGCAGAATGGGGAACCACGCACTTGTTTGTGGGAGAACACTTCTGGATCAGGAATTACCTTCTAAAAAAATCTAGTTGTAGAATCTTTCTTTAAATACAGGCAAATATTACTGAGTGACAATGCTTGAGCAAAATAAATAAAATCCAGCTGTTGCATATGTGTTTGTCCTTAGTGGTCTCTTTATTTGTTCATTTAAAGCTTAATACTAGGTAATTATGTACATAAAGAGAAACAGTAATTCTAAAAGGAAAGTCCAAATAGCAATATTGAAAATGCTGCAGACTCAGTTTTGATTGAGCCAGTTCATGGATAGAACTGGAAAGTGCATGCTGCTGTTCACACCCAATAGCACCAGGTTAAGCAGTATTCAACATTTAAACATGTAATGGTAAAATTTTGAAATTAGAAACATTAGCAGGTGTATTTTTATGGCAGTGATCATGGAACCTCCAATGTGACATGTTAGTGCCATTCCATGAAAAGTGGCGTATGATTTCCCAAAGAATACAATGTGCTTTCCCTTAATGAAAAAAAGAATGGGGGAACTGAACAAACAGGATACTGTTCATCAAGATTCTGTGTATTAATTTTTTTCTTTGTTTTTTCAAAAAGTTTGGTTTAGATTGTTTCAATAATTAGACTATAAAAACTGAATTTGGCAAAGTATTTGAACTCAGTGTCAGTGTGAGAACCAAAGCCTTAAAGAATAATCAGACACCTTCTCTAGGACAGACTTACAACATGTAAGGCCTTACTGTTTGCATGTAAAAAAAGTAGTTTTTTGACTTCCATACAAAATATTAAATCACTTTAACTGTATACTGATTGCTAAAAAGCAACAGCTGAGTCAAAAGTTGGTTCAGATAATTGCCCATTTAGTATATTTTTTAGAAGTTATACCACTGGCCACCAAAAATAACAGGCTTTTGAAAAATAAATTAAAATCATTTCTGGGGTATATTATGGGTATGACTAAATACCGAATATGAACTCATATTCGCGAATATGAATTCATGTTCGCGAATGTTCTCGTACTGTCTATCACTCAGCAAAAGTAAAATATGATACATGTGCATTATGAAATACGTGTTTTATATATTCAACTATAGTAAAGAAAATCTTAACTTTGGACCTAGCTCATATATAGATGTTCGGATCCTTTGACGAATATTTATATGCTGGATCCTAACCACCGTGGTCGACATATTATAAATTATATATATAATTTTTCTATTCTGTCTTATATACTTTCTTCTTATAATCTTTTTGATGTTTAACTCTATCAAGTTTTTCTGATGGTCGCTATTAAGCGTATACATGTAACAATTTCTCATAAAAATGCCACCAGTGGTGTTAATAAATATATATTCAGTTAGACATTTTTTAACTTTGGACCAACCCTTATGCTATTTATTATTTCGAAAATGTTTTGTTTCTTTATATATATTTATGAATATTTCAGCAATCAATAATGTTTTTTCCCCCAAATAATGTCTTGTTGACAATATTACATATAAAATAACAGTAGCAGTAGCAATATTTCAATTAATAATAGTTCTACATTTTTTTAAAATTTGGTATTCTCGTATATATCAGAATTCTTTCTAGCTATATTAACTTACAAAAAATAGTTCATTTCATCTTGCAAATATAATCGGTAGATTATGTTTAAACAAATCTCTATTTCCGTCTTTTATTAGTGACAAAAACAAAAAACGATGAGGTATTTTTTTTCATATAAAATATCGTGTTCAAATTATGATGATTCGTTCTTTCTATATAATATTTGTAACCACATGATGATATATAAAAGATGTAATTTTTGCTTTTGAATTTCTCTTTCGGGAATCTTTTTGGGCACGATACCATATTAAAGATACAATGTCTATTTTTCTCTTCTGTGAAATATTGTTGAACATATATTGAAATAATTTTCATATTCGGCAGTCTCGTTCATTTCTGGTCACGATATTTGGGACCAGCGATTAAATTCATTTAATTTTATTAAAAGATATGATGCAGTAAATGGTAGTCTCTATCGACAAAACTTTTCCAACAAATTTCATATTGAGTTACTGTATATTTAAAATTCATATTCGGTATATTCGTGAACGAATATGAATTACATATCTCTATAAGGTGCGATAACTTGCAATTAACCTAGCAAATATAAATTGTCATCCATGTTTAATCAAGGTTTCTTTCTTTCAGACTTTTATTAGTAACCGAATAATTAACAATAGGGGTAAAAAAAAAATAAAAGAAAAAACAACAACCTCGTATTCACATATACATGTATATACATGTATATATACTGTACGTCGTTCTGGCCGTGGTGACTAAATAAAGTTGAATAAAGCAAATATTAACATAACATATATAATTTTAACTTTTAACTTTCTTTTCTATACTTTTAGAAGATTATAAACAATAGGCCTAATGTTCATCTTCGTTATTCTTGTTAATATTCGGATAGGCCTACCTATAGGTCACAATATTTATAACAAATTAAAGTCAGATATAAATTTATTTTCTTTCATTCAAAGACATGATACAAGTAAATGATATTAAATATTCTCTGTGGACGAAAAATATCCCAAAACAGCTGTTTTTTATGAAAATAAAATTCATATTCGGTACTCCCGTTCATATTCGCGAACATGAATTCATATTCGCGAATATGAGTTCATATTCGGTATTTAGTCATACCGGTATATTATGACCAATATTGGCCTTTAAGCCAATGTATGACAATCTGCTTGTAGAAACGAATATCTACGTATGATTGAGTAAATAAAAACAATATTACTGTATGATACTTATCTATAACATCAATCTATTATCTAGTTTATTTATTATTAATTATTAAATATTATAATATACAAATAAGATTAAGAATCCAGATTAATTTATAAATTTATTTTCTATACAGTTAGTTCTGTTTAAACCTTTATCTGTTATCTATTAAATAGAAAAGGAATACCAAACAAATGCAAAAAAGCTAAAACATAAATATTTTTCAGTCCAAATGAATTTTAAAAAATGTTAATTTTAGGTGGGGCGAATCGTCACTATAAAATTGAGACGAATCGTCACGGTGACGAATCGTTACCCTGTTACAAACAAATCTTCAATCAAAGCACTGAATGTACTGATGGGGAGGCTATGAGAGAATGTTTCAGACTTATAGTTTCTTTTCTTTTTGCTTAAAATATGCTACCAAAATAAAAAGATATGCACATTGCGCTATTTATCCTTACTGTTGTGTTCAACCATTCATATATATGGTTAATGTGGTTGACTATTCATTTTGTTAATATTCCAGAACATTTAATTGAGGTCTACATTCGGACTGTTAATCATGCAAATTTTGAAAAAACCTAAACTGTCAATAATAAATGACATACCAGCAAGTATGACGACTGTTCATTATCAGATAACAATAACATTTTACAACTGACGGTTCCTTATCAAAATATTCTAGGACTGTTCATCATAAATACTTTATGTCATTTTAATATTATTGAATGATAATAACAACTGCAAGTGATGCAACATTTTTATTGAACATAAAAATTATACACGTTTAGATGTACCATAATTGAGATCAATAAGATACTGTCTTGTGATGAGTATTAATATTCATGCTCTACGGACAGAAGGTTGTCTTCTCCAGAAGCAAATCTCGAATAAAATCACGTTTCAGAAAATTAATCCCATTTCATTACTGACGGCGTCGGATAATATTAAAGCTAAATATTTCTTGAAAAAATACATCTCTGCAAAGCTTATTCAAAACTGAATCAACCTAAGTGAAAATTGATCAGGAAGTTATATCTTCTTTTTTTTACCGCCAACACTCA
>NW_026854003.1:0-124101 GCF_026571515.1 Ruditapes philippinarum
TAACATCCTATTTCTTACTTCCTGAACATTTGTTATTTTCTTACTGAGCTATGTAAGGCAAACACTTTTAGTGAGTAACGATTTTTTATTAATCAAAGTCTTAGTAAAATAATGAACTTCCGGCTTCTTAATTATAGGTTTTTGTATTCAGTACGAAGATTGATTGTTTGATTGATTAACTGCGCAAAATAAATTGTTTCGACTCTCTTAAGCCTTTTCCTTCTTTCTATTTGAATCGGCCTGTTTGTCCACTGTAACATATTGTAACTTTTTGTGAAGAATTTCTAATATAAAACAGTAAAAATTATTCACCATTTATGGATTCTTATCAATTCAATTTCGAAAACAAATAAAAATACAATCTTTTTTTAGAAAAAATGGTAAGACGAACATATATTTATTGCCCTCAAAACAATTAAACAATTCTAATAGATGTCCAAAATGACTGTTGTCCTTCTCTTATTTCTCAAAAAATTTATAGTTTCTAATTTTTTTTCCAGAACATTCAGTTTTCCTTTTACATGTCGACCCTTCTTGATTTGAAGATATTCTCTTGTAAACGGTATTATTTACCTGTGTAACAATGATACTTGCCCTTAGATTAATGATCGGTATAGATGTTCTTCAATAAATATTCTTTTTTCTCGAATATATCTAATCAAATGTAACTTCCTGATCAATCTCACTAAAAGTAATGATTATTCCATCAGACCAAATTTACGAGAGGCAATTAAATCCACATCGCTTTGTTAGATTTGATATGCTTTTTAATTTGCTGGTGTACGAATAATCAGTGAGCAGACAACATTGCTGGTTGTTGGGATGAAAATATTTGTAGTATTAGAAAATTGTTGCTTGTCAAATACACTGCCTTTTAACAACGCATGTACATCAAAATACCATATTGTTTCACAGACGTATTTCACTTTGAATCAGATAAACCAGCGACAGAAAAATGTTAACAATATTACACCACTGAATTAAGTTTAAGACTGTATACGCATACAGTGATGAAATGTAACGGTTAGTGCCAATATCAAAATGCGCATTAACAGAACATAATAACATACAAAACGTGTAAATGGAAAATAAAGCGCTTAAATATAGAGTATAGAGTGCTGGAACCTGTTTATTCAAAAGCAAAAAAAAAAAAATGGGAAGATAAATACATGTATTGTTTCACTAGTACTACTACTGTGTATACACCTGAAGTGTAACATTTTAGGACAGTGTTTTTCGTCTCATATATTTGCACACATACATCTCTTGATCGATTGTTTGCATTTTTATATATACAATATATCGTATATTATGGAACAAAGGCAAAACATTTCTGTAAGAATTGTTGATATCCTTTTCTAGTCTCCCTCACTTCTTCCTCATTGAATTTCAAGAGTGTCTTTTAAGAATGTAACGTTAACTTGAAAACAGCTGCTACACAATTGATATTGGTCAGGTCACCTATGTATAATAAATCACATCAAGATATCTATACCAATAAAAGATTATGAATTGAACGTATAATTGTAATTGACTTTTTTAACCTTTGATCTTAAAGTAAGGAAAAGAAGGCTTGCTTTCATATGTTAAACAGTGAGATATTTTTCAAACATGGTAAGGCAGAGGGTGTTAAAAACATAAATGTCGATTTAATTTACAAGTGTTCTTTTTTTCTTTAAATGATAGAATAAATTATTCTAAATACATTTTCGTTTCAGTGCTACAGGAACAAATGTGTAAATTGAATATTTAACAATAATAATAGGCTATTAACTCGCTTAAGAGTTATTGTTTACAGTAGCAAAGGTCTTAATCATCAATAAATAGTTTCACCAATAATGCAGATTCATCATCACAATGTAAAATATTGAAATGTTTCTTGCAGTTAACACAAAACAATATTCTTTGTCGAAAGGTCTGTCAAAACAGGTTATGTTTATTTCTTGAGAACAAAGTATGTTTAAGACAATAATCAATAAATTAGTGGCGGCATAGCCGAGTGGTTAACGCTTCGGACTAGTAATCTATTGATCGCTAGCCGCATTGGTTCAAACCCCGTCAGGGGCAAGTCGTTGTTTCCTTGAGCAAGAAACTTTACACTCATTGCTCAGTACTGGTTGGTTCCAGGAACGGATTCGAAAGTGTGACTATAAGCTTATAGCTTCCTATACAATCGAACTAAAATAAATTCTGTATAAACCAAGACAATAATCTAATATGACAGGGTAGTTATGGATGACATCTTTATCATAGGAAGTCGACCAAATATCATATATATCAGAAACTTTGCCAACAAACATGTAAACATATACAAAGGAATAATAATAATTATGGTGAAGGACTTTTTAATAAATGTATCATGATGCATGTACGTATATCAGTAATTTCAATCAATAGTATCATTAAACAAATAATTTCATTGTAGCATTCACAGGTGTAACAGCTGTTTTGAATCATGTCAGGGTTTTACGTTGCCTGTTCGTGTCTCAAACCTTTTTAACACAGCAGCAACAATAAAAAATAGAACCAATCTGTCAGTAAAAAGAAAACAACAACATCAAAATGACCACCCCGACATTAAAGCACAATAAATTACGAATTTAAATCATACTTAATATGAAGTAATAAGAATAGACTAAAATGATTAGCATTTTTGCTCAATAAATGACTTCACTTTTTCTGTATTAGTTGAACAAAACTCTTCCTTCAATTTCCTCATAGCCAATATCTCCAATGGTCCTTACAGAGTATTCCGTCCACTCTTGGAATTAATCAGAGAGAAAAACAATTTCCTTCTTTAGTATATTTTTATAACATTCACTTATTGTATTATCTGGTAGTTTTGCACATATCTTTTTTAGATCAATGAAAAGGTTTTTGATAAAGGAAATATTCAGTGAATGACTTCCCAAAAATTGATATAACTTTAACACTAGAAATTTCAAACAGTGCCTACACAGTATCACCAAACGTGCAAACACGTTTTATAAATGCATGGCATTGCAGCATAAACAGCTAAACGGTAAATCAATCAATTTAAGGTCGATACACAGTATTTATTTATGATGCTCATATACAAACAGTTTTATATAAACATAAAATTGCCTCTATTTATGGTGTTTTGAATGTAAAAACAAATAACAAGTATAACGGAATTGATACATACATCAAAGTAATTGTAAGCACGGTTCCAGTGTTATCAGCAGAAAATTGTCTTGCACCAGTAATAGTTGTTTTGTTATAAGAGTATCTTTAGAAAGTGCATGTTTTTTTAATAATAACAAGTAAAGTCCTAAGAATAAAGACATATATAAAAGAACGTTACCGCGCTTTTAAACTAAAATAAAACTTTTTTGATGTACATACTTATATTCACAACATTCATTAGCAGAATAATTTACAAAACTTTAACATAAAAAAGTGTACAAAAGTTTTACTCTGATTGGTATTTCCTTTTTCTACACACAGAAGCTACTCTATTTTAAAGTGAAGAAATATACACTACCTAATTTTGCTAAATTCTTTCCATTTATTCCAGAAAAAAATTCCTTATATGACATTGTTTGACATGAGTCACCGAGAGTTCCATTTTGTTTACTTTCACAGAAAATCACATACCATACTGCCATATTCACACTAACAACCTTTGTTTCAGTTATAAACCATCCAGGTATAATAAAACATATCGTCTGTAACAAAACAGCCATTCCCGCTAAAACAACGGATGATATCACGCATGGCTTAAGAAGTGTCATGGCATTAATAATAAGCGCTTTCACTATGATATGTCAACACTAATTCCAAAAGTCGAAAATCTTAGTGACTACCATAATCTCAAAGCACTCTGCACATCGTATAACAGTAAATAAGCTAAACAAATTATTAAATAATAAACTCTCTTTATTCTAGTATTACTATATCAACGAAGGCTACAAGCAGCGATAGCAGTCTGAAAATCAATGAGATGTGAAGCGAAGAAATAAGCTCTCTGTGAAAAACATCACCACTGTAAACCACCGTTTTATTCTCCAATGAACAATTCACTTTATTTGTGCCATTAAGATACACGCATCAACAAATCATTGACTAAAAAGTGATTTATATTTGATTGTAAAATCTACTACCAAGATTCTGATAAATATAGCTAATTATGTGTGAATAATAAGTTTTGACAACACAATACTGCCAATCGGAATCCTAATGCAATGTATGAAGAGGTTTTCATATCAACAGTGCAACAATCATAGCTCTATGTAGTATCTACAGATTATTATAATTGTTGCTGTTTATATAAAAAAGAAACTCTCAAGCATCAAATACATTTAATATACGAGTATTTATTGAAAATAGTCAAACAATAAAGCCTTTAAAAATGGCATTTAGGAATTATTTAAAGTGAAAATCCAACTATCACTGTGAAGTCAAAGTCAACACCGATTCTGATATAACCGATTTCTTATTTTGTTTGCTGCAGGATAACAGCATATATACGATGTCTTAAATTTTAATTAGGCCAATAAATGTTAAATCAGTATCAGAAAGATCCATTTCATGATAGTTCTAGCATGTAAGTAATTACACTTCATAATGATTTCATGTACAAACATCGGTTTAAATACCATTTCTTAACAAAAATAATTGTACATGTAATTTGAAATTTGGAATTATTCTATCTTTGTAATGCATATATTATTTTAACAAATAAATAAATGAGGTAGGAAATGCTTTCAATTTTTAGTAAAATTCTTACAAAACGTAAAAATTATCTGCTGACGAGTTCAATTTAAATTTTTTACATATCTGATTGAATATCAATATTTGCATTCAAAACTTTATAATCAAGTGATAAACTATGTTTAAACCCAATGTCATTATGCTAAATATCTTTGTCCTCAACTCATTTATTATGAAAAGCAACGAAACACTACGAAAGTTTAGATTATTTCGGAAAAATAACTGATTATAAAGCTCATTTCCTATCCACTATAACAATAATGATCAGATATCGGTCAGTGTATGATGGAAATGATTTATTGAATAATGATGGACATAAATTACCAGGCATGTCATTTTACGAATATAACTCGCGTACGCTTTTTAATGAACTTATCGGAACAGCTATTTTCGTCCTCGAACTATATATGGAAATTCAAAGAAGTAATGTCCAACATGTATGATGGAAATGATTTATTGAATAGTTATGGACATAACTTACCAGGCATGTCATTTTACGAATATTACTCTCGTTCGCTGTTTAACTTTTTTCGTCCTCGAGCTATATTAGGAAAATCAAAGAAGTAATGTCCAATATAATTTAATGTCTAGGAATAAAACGATCTGTCGCCAGCAAAATCTTTACAGTCAGAATGTTATAAGAATATTATACATGCGAGAATATGTTTAATTCCGTCCATTTTATTGTTGACGCTCTGCTAACCTAGATTATTCATTTGACAATCAAGATTGCAAGATGCAATTGCAATAAAATTCAAAGTATAAACTAGTATGTTTTCAATTTAATTTTAAGTTTGAAATTCCGTAAGATTTCTGATTAATATTAACACGATGGGTATTCTTATTGAAATGTTAATAATGCACCTTTAACAAAAAGAACAAAAAAGTACATCCCTCCCCTCAAAAACCCGATAATTTAATTATAACAATCCTCAACCCCAAACAAGATAGTTGATGAAGCAAATCGTTGAGTATTTTTACGCAAATGTCCCTGTGAAAAACAACAAGCTCAAACACACACTCATATCATAAAATTAATATGTTATATTTGAAAACGTGAAATTGTACATTATTCATTGCGATAAGTTAAATATTTTGACTAATCGTTTTGGTGAAGAAATTAGTTCTAGAATTACAATAAAACATAACATTTTTTCAATGTTTGTTATTATAATAGGTTATTGTGAAACTCCAACTCCAACGCCAGAGGCTCGCATAATATGATTTTATTCAACTCGTTCAATAAATTTAGTATTAAACTACACTCATTCAATATGCTCTATATATCAACGTAACACATGAACCTACCTAAATTTGCTAGAACGTGTCCATTCTTCCCGGAAAAAATTCTTATAAATTATGACACTGATCTACATGAGTCAACAAACGTCCCATTTTGTTCATCATTACAGAAAATCACATACCAAACAGCCATATTAACACTGACATAACTTAAGGTAGTACACCCCTAATGCACTATCTCCATTTTGAAGAGTATTCAAATAGGGTAGAATCACTGTAAAGTGTATTGAAACTTAGGGGCGTAGGTTCAAACCCCAGAAGTGGCAACTTTTTTTCTTTCTTTTTTTTCCTTTTAACATTTTTTATTAATTTCTCAGATCCCTTAAGCAAGAAAAAGTGTTTCATTTTAATTATATAATTATTAATTATTGCAGGTATCTATTTACTAAATAATGCCAAATTTAATAGCAAATATGATACCAGAAATTTTTCAAAGTTTAATAAAATAAAAACTACACGGTAAAAGTATTTTATATTTTGTATGACCAACCAATATACATTTAAGAAATTTAGGCAAACTTTGAAAACAGCCCCTCATTGTGGAAATTTTAGGGGTATTATAAATAAGGCTTTTTACATAGGGAAATCATCAAATAAGTGTTAAAAGTGGGTGAGGTAGGGTTACATTTTTTATACATATTAAAAACATTACGTTTAAAAACAATCATTTTGCTTGTTTAATTTGTTACCTAAACGTCATTATTTGTTTCTTAACAATGAGCAATAGGAAAACATTTTCATAATGATGATATTATAGATTATTTAGAGTTTCCTTCTCTATGAAAAAATATCTTCTAATGGCAACGTTTTAGTTCAGAAAAATGTCCATAACTCATAACCCACACGGTAAATTTTGATTAAATTTTGCATACAGGTGACATTTAAGGCAAATACTTGTCCTACGTTGTCAATTTTACAGTTCCTTATAGTGCCAATTAGGGGTGTTCTCTTTAAGTTTAAGTAAACCATCCAGGAATAACGAAACTTATAGTCTGAAGAAGAACAGCCATTCCCGCAAAAAGAACGGAGATAATTACACACTGCTTTATTACAGTCATGGCCGCAGTATTTTAAATCTATAATCCAAATTAAAAAAAATTGTAGATCAATATATTCCATTGCAAATAACCAGTCATCGCATCACTAACCATCTAAGAGAAAATTACTCAAACATCTCCTTTAAAAAGAGCATTTTTTCTATAACTACTCATATAACAACAAAAGAAAATATTCTGAAATTCAATGCGATGTCTTTACAATAAGCCTGCAATGAAATAAAACTGTAAACGCCTGTTTATTCGCAAACGATCAATTCATTGACAAAGAAGTGTATAACTGTATACTTCCAAGGTATAAAAAAAAAACTAATTCGTGAAAACATGGCAGACAAGACTGTTGATGCAATTCATTATTTGTTACGCATATTGTGGAGCATTCAAGATATTGTCTTTTTTTATTTATAACTTGGAAGAATTTTGCAAATGATTATTAGAAAGAAAAAAAATCTCCCTACAAGATGGCAGAAAGGAATTTCGATGTAATTCATTATTTGTTATGGTTATTTATATAGATATACATATTCAAAAAATTGTCTTTTAAAGAAAAAATATCCCCCTTCACAAACACATTTGTTTATTGTAGATCTTTAAATATATCTACTCTTCAAGAATTATCATGATAGTGACTAGGTACACACTTGCAATAAACTATATTAAAATACGGGTGATCAATAAGGAAGGGCGGCATTCGATGAACACAGCCTTGGCAAAATCCAGCAGTCGACACTGAACCCCGAACAAGAGCCGTGTAGCATACAAAATAAATAAAAAGGCAGAAGTCTTTGCAGACAGGACATGAATAGGGCCAACAAACAATGAACGCCGGACAATCTCTCGTAAAATACAATAACATTGACTGCATGTACGGCATCATTGCTTGCAACATTTTTAGGGTTAAGAATAAAATAGCCGGTGACAGATGTTTCATTATCTCTCATAAAAGAGTCAATAAAACCGAATTTGCACTTTTGAACTATAACTTTTTCCGAGAAATTTCGTTTTTTAAAGATTTTTATACTCATAATTACACGTGTTTTGTGCTGTGCTGTAGCTGTAAAAGGTTGCTCCGTACTCAGTCTTAGTATTGTTATTTCTTGCTTGTAGGATTATTATATTATTTCCAATATATGTAAGTGTTAAATACCGCTGAAGAGCAAGGGAGATCTTACACTTTTTATTTACTCTTCTAAACAGATTCAATAAAGCTTACGATAAAGCTTCGATTTACAACTGTTTTTGTTTGTTACATTTGTTCTCGAGGGGTTCATCAAAGTCAAAGTCAATGACCCAAATAAATTCATCACAGGCTTTATTGCGGTTCAATCACAATAATGGTTCATACCATAATGATGTTATAAGAAATTCCAAAATCTGTAATTTCTAAGATAATTTCTAAGTTTTGTTTCAATCTAAGATAGTAAGGGAAATATTATCCCGAACGAATTCAAGAATAGCTTATAATCGTGACATGAGAATCTATTCTTGAAAGTCAATTATGAAGTATTTAGCAAAATGAAAATAAAATAAGTATTTTGGCTTCCATTCAAAATATCAAATCATTATTAAATAATTGCATGCCAAAAGGCAACGATGGAGAAAGAGTGTTCAGATAATTGTCCAAAGAGTACCTTTGAAACTATAACATGATACCAAAAATAAAAAAATAAAAATTTAAGAAATATAAACAAAAGCTTTTCTGGGGGCATTTTGAGCTTATTAACTAAACTTTAATTCAATCAAAACATTCAAATTTCACAAAGTGACATTTTAAAACGTATCATACAATTTAAAAATTATATATCGTGTCTTGAAAGTCAGGTATAAAGACTTTTTTTTAAAAAAGGGGAATAATCTTTGAAGACAAAATGTCTTACTTCTTGTGAAATTACCGTAACAATTAAGTTTTAACTATCTTCTAAAACAAACCGTAAGGAAATCTTTACGATAATTCATACAAATGGTTTAAATGAGGCTTAATTGCCTGTAAATGTCAAGTTTAACAGAAATGTCTTTAATGTTAATACATTCTGTTGGTACATTACGCTTTGAAAAGATAATATTTTTTTCTAGCCTTTAAATTTATAAGTTACTATAGAATTCTGGAAACAAAATGATCCCTCGGAAGCATTAATCACAACAAAATTACATAAGAATTACAGACTCGGTTTGATTGAGTCTATACATGAGAGATAATGAATAAGTGCAATATCCCTCACGCCCCCTAGCACCGGCTTGAGCGGTATTAATTTTCATTAGAGTATAGAAGTCTAACTTAAATATGAAAAGAATTCGTCTACAATGGGGCACAATTTCCATAAGTTTTTTTTAAATATAGACAAACAATAAAATTGTTCATTGAGATATTCTTATAAATTTAAAGATTTCTTAGAAAAAGGAATGTTTATCCAGTTCTAGTAATTTGATATGAGCATTTATGTTTTGGACAATAATATTTTGCTCTAGAATGTTGCACTATTCGGTCGCGAAGCAGTTGAGTCATTTATGAGTTTGAAAAAGTCGCATGATTTACTGCGGAATGAACCGATTAATTTTGCGAATATAAAAAAATGTTTGCAAAGTAAATAAAACATTTACATGCATATGCCAAACATTTTGGTACCCATTTTCTTTTTCAATTGATTGCAAAAAAAAATATTGGGTATTTATATTTTTGCCCATTCGACCGATAATATTTTATTATCTCCGTAAACAAATTATGGACTGCTCATCTGGTTGATTTCCTATAATGATGTAGCTTTTTCAGACTTCATAATATGGAACCTTTCTAAAAAGCACAGAAATGATGATGTATTGAATTAAGCTGAAAATACGTTGTCCATATATTTAAAGGGATATTATTTTGTATTGGACAAGTCAGCGTAGGGACCGTATATGATTATAGTATATTTTATATCGTTTTCATTTAAATTGCTTTATTTATTTTTTCCCTCGCTATTATACACACAGACGTATTTTCGAATTTACATTCGCATAAAAAAGATACACAGCAAAGACGAAACCATTAATACCAGTGCGCAACGTTACTGAATTTAGGTTTGTGTGAGAAAGCTTCCCCTTTAACACTATTCTAAAAATAAATTATACCCAATAACCACCCCGTCACATGTGCTGATTTTAGACAAGCGATTAAACATTAAATTTTGTCTACACCCAATATGTTAAAGAAATTTACTATTTAATATCGGATCATGAATCTCACATTTATCAGCCACATTCATTTTTAATTATTTCTTAGTTTGTGGCCATGTTTGTTACTAAATACTATCAACACATTTATTAATCATATATCGGTCCTTTCATTGATAAGCGTGTACTGCTGCTATTAAATTACGTAAAGAAGTTGAATGTATTTAATTATGTATAGGTTAGTTAAGTTATATTGTAGACGGTACTTGGCGCAGTTATAAGTAACTAATTATTGCTCTCCTTAGTTTTGACGCGTTCTAAACTGTCAAGGTTGCAGTTTGCGGCACGTATTATGATTGGTCTTGATAGAAAGTGAACAGGCAGATAACACTAAATGTGCAGCATTATTGTATATTGAAATGCTTATTGTGGATATTTTTGGACATTTTTATAAAAAATAATCATCACAAAACATAAAATAGATATACATAATAAAGAAAATATTCTATGTCTGAATACGAAAGACAATTTTTAAAAATATATGAATTAAAAGTGACATTAATTTATATAAATATTACATCTCAATAAGGATGGTAGAACGCAGTTGAATGTGATATTTATTTTATCATACTATACAAAAGACATTGTAAATATAATATCAAATAATAAGCAACTAGAATTCGCTTGAGTTGCCTTTAAGTTATGCCAGCGGCCCGATAGGTATGACATTTGTCACATCAATATAAGGCTATTTCGTAAAGAAATATTGTGAGCTATATATTTAACAAAATCAGATATTATACATGTACTACAGTACTAACAGTCTTAAAAAAATTTGTTACCAGTTTTAATAGTATAATTGTGTTGTCTGTATTAAACATTGTGAGTTTTTACGTCAATTTATCTATTTACACAATGTTATAGAAAATCAAGGTTGTCTCTAGAATATAAATATAGAATAAGTAAGAAAACAAAACGGAATGGTTTCTATAGTCATTGATATAGCGACACTTTAACAGTCCTAACAGGTAACACAAAAACATTGTCAAAAAAGTACACGTTGCTGAATGAGATTAAAATGTCCAGATAATATTAGGTACCAACTGGTCAATGATTGGCATTTGGTTTAATTCAGACTCACTTAAACAGAGTATGAAGTTTTTTGTAATACTGTTTCTTTAATTGTTTCCGAGGATCACTCCTTTTCCAGACTAAAATATATCAAAAGAATAGTTAACTTTAGTCATATTACTAAACAAAACCGTAATTTAATGACATAATAAAGAAATTGAGATAATCAAATACAATATCAAAATAGTCGTCAGCAGGAACATTCAACCTAGCACAATTTGGAGAACTGCTAAACATTAAATGGTTGGAGAACTGCTTAACATTAAATGGTGTTATTACCCCTCACTTTTTTCGTAATGTTAATTTCCCATAGGCCTCTGGGAGTTATTTTTACTGTTAATGCAAGTGTACCACGTGACTAAGAATTTTGTACTGTTACATAGGTAACAGTATTTTTTAACATGGGTTAGTGTTTTGTTTTCTAAATAAAACCTAGCTTATTGTATGTTTATGACTTGTGGATATCATCACTTGCTTAAAGAATAAAAGAAAAAGAAAACTTCTCAAGTAGACCTAAAGTACACTTAAAACTTAAAAGATAAAGACAGTTTAGTAATTGTTACTCTTGGTTTATTTTTGTTACAGTTAGATTTAGTTGACAATTTCAGATCATCACAGTATTTTTTGTTCGGGGTAATAAAATAAATAACACATGGGTTTGTGAGTAACAGTAAAAATATCATCCCTCGTAAAAATACTGTTACCCTCGGCTACGCCTCGGGTAACAATATTTTCCTCGGGATGATATTTTTACTGTTACCCACAAACCCATGTGTTATTTATATATTGACATACGTAGTTTGACCTATAAAATAAAATTTTGGAATTTTTTTCATTACATTTTAATATTGACAGAACTCTACAGGCAATGGTAGTTCATGAACTTGGCAATTTATCTTGGAAATGTTTTCACTAATATAAATCATTGCTTTTCCATATTTCTCTAAAACTGTCAAGCAACATGTTATCACAACATCATGTTTGATGTTAACGAGTCATTCCTACAAGAAAGGAGAAAGCGTTGGATCTCATTACGATAGTATGTTTCCTCCAACAAATGTGTTCTGGATCCTAGAATGATTTAATGATCAACATTATTTTTTGTCCAATCACATTGTAGTATTTTTCAAATTTCTGCTAAGTCTAACTTTGGTTAATGTGTATTAACTAAATAAAGTTTACTTAATCTGTCGTCTAACCAGTCTAACAAATTTCAATTATGCAATATATTAGGGAGGAGTTAGAGGTGTGGTTTGCATTCTGAATTGTAATATATCTTAGGTTAGCAAAACAATGTCAACGTAAAAAAATTAAGCGAGGTCAGGTGTTCTAAATGTGAGGATACAATCAATTAATTTATCACACAGATAATACATGTGGCGCACGCAGAGACAAACGATTACATAGTAACCTTTTTAAAACCTTTTAACTCTAAGAAAAATGTCTGTTATAAATTGCTGACTGATTTAAACTTTATATTTTCTAGAAAAGTAACTAAAACATTATTTTCTTTCAGTTGATAGTTACTGCATTAACAATCCTTGATATTAAGAATACAATGTTTACATTTTTGGCTGGAAAACTCATTGTAAATGGACCCCCTCCACCTGTAAACGTAAATTATCATAGAGAAAAAAAAAGGTCAACTGTTTTTCAAATGAGCAAATCAATAGGGATTTTAAATGTTAGTGAATAATTTGAAGCTAACAACGAATTTGTCTCATATTTTCCTAGATTTTATATTTTTTTTATATTTTAAAGGGATTTACATATTTCATTAACTCCATTGTTTTTACCTAATTGCATTTTTTTCCTCGCTGTTTTTTTAGAAACATGATAGTCTTACTGTAGATATAGGTATAAATTCTGTGACATTTCAGTAAAAATGTGCCTAATTATATGTTGAAAAGGCCTTTGTTTAGCTTTTCTAAATGTGACATGTTAAAACTTGACAAGGTGTAGACATCTTTTAGAGCGAAAGGGCGGAGCTATCGTTGATTTAGAGAAATGCCTTGTTTTTGATTGAAAAAAATAATGCTGATCATTAAATAGGTTAATGTTTAATAATACACATTAACAAAAATAATTGGTCGCCTGCCTGCGGCAGGCTTGACCAATTATTTTTATTAATATGTATTATTAAACACTAACCTATACGTGTTGTCTATGAGCAACGAGTTATAACTATTGCGTACTCGCTATTCATTGTAGACATAACATTGGAAGCAAGTGATATGTCGACTAGTTAATTAAGTAAGAGGATAATGCAGACAGTGTCTTCCGACAAATTAATTTCATTGTCAGAGCTATAAGCCTATTCGGTATCATATGAACATAATTTGACATACAGACAGATAAACCCTTTTGTACGACGTAAAATTGACCGTCAAAAAGGAAGTGATTGTATTTATGTTGTCATGATTAACAATTCGTATGAAAGTTATTGTCATATAAGAGACAAATTAATTAAGTACTGTTTTACAGGAAAACCTTTTACATTCTTAAACGACACATGGCATTATTCTGGAATCTGGCATTGCAAATGAACCTTCTCTCTAAAATTAAAACACGTCCACACAAAAACACGTTTTAAAATCAAAGACTTAGTGGTATTATTTCTTCTAAGATGCAAAATGATACGTTTATATAAACAAAAGATTTTCTTAATCTAGGAATTAAAATATTTACGTTTATATCCTTTTACTTTTGCACGTTCGTAATACAAATGTTTTAGATATTCATTATTTTGTATTTTATCATATTTTCTAATCTATTTGATTTCAAGCAATGAATGATTCTTGTTCGGACTACAGTGTTCTATTTCTGTCCTCTTTCAATAACACATTCTTCAGCTTAAGGTTTTCACAAGTCTCAATTTTTGTCCTCAATGTGTTCTTACAATTATCAAATGCGCTTCCTCCTTAAATTTCAAACGAAACGCTGCCATGAAGGAAATCAAATTATTGAACTTAGGATCGAAATTGCTTAGCTTTTACTTCATATCTGGTTGAATTCTTAAAAAGCAAATAAGAACAAATAAATCTTTGCATAATGAACTGCCAGACTATTATTGCAACGGGGTTTCTTATATCTTTAGAAATAACTTACTCGGCATCTCAATTTCCCTATATTCAAGTGTCCGACGCCCCGTTCATTTTTGTTCTCCTACAGCTATATACATTAGGAAAAATCCTTTAGTGAGTAGTGATCCGATCAATGTCTTAGTAACACAGTAAACTTCCCGCTTCATATAGGTTTTTATATAGGCAGGAGAGTGATTTCTCCGCAAAATAATCAGGAAAAGATTTTCTTTCGCCTCTTTGTTCTATTCGAATCGACCTGATTGTCTGCTTAAAACATATTTCAATTATTGCTTCCTAACTTTTTGAAATTAATCTTATGTTATACTTAATTGTAACACTTCTTTCTTCTTTTTCAATTTATATACATCGTGCACCCATGAAACCTTATATTTCAACATAAAAAATAGCAACCTTACTTGTGAACAAATAAATGATTGGAAAAGCATACATTGATTGCTTTTAAACTCTGAAAAACTATCAGAAATAGCACATGTACTGTTCTCTTTAGTTATGTTTCTATTTACCAGTTCATGTTAAATGTAGAATACAGCTTAAGCCGATGTTAGAGGTGTGGATGGTAGTTTGCAGTTACCAGTACAGTCCATGAACAGACTTAATCAAACCGAGCCTGCAACGTTTTCAATTTTGCCGTGTTGGGCTTTCTTTAGGGATTCTTTTTTCTCTCTATTTCATACAGACTCTAAATTATTACCTATTTGCATTATCAACCATTAACATTTTTCCTCAAAATATTTCTCCGAAATATATCTGTACAATTACTTGCAATCAAATGTTACTTCCTGTTCAATCTTACTAAAACTAGTAATTATTCTATCAGACTGAATTTACGAGTAGCTATCAAATATACAATGCTCAGTTAGATTTTGTATGCTTCGTCATTTCCGGGAAACGATTAGTGATCAGACAAAATTAATTTCATCTTGAAGTATCCTTTCGTTTCAGTCCTTAATCTGATTGTTTCTTATATGTTTTTGTTAACAGATCTATGAACTGTGTGGTTAAAGATATATATAAAATATGAAGATGAAGTGCAATTTATATATAATCACAAAAATGACTATCATAACTTTGATAAGTAAAACTTTTTAAAAGTTTAAAAATATCTTATAAAAGTGTCATGAACAAATAAACATGACTTTACTAGCTTGCAGTTCCTTATTTTTACTCAGACCGTTATTTTATTAACATTATTCACAAACATACCTATTTGACTTAAATTGTTTTCATTCTTTCCAGAAAACACTCTTCCTTATACGACATTGAATTACATGAGTAATTGAGAGTTCCATTTTGTTTACCAGATCACAAAATCACATACCATACAGCCATATTTACACTGTTACAACTCGTTTCAGTTATTATCCATCTGGGGATTATAAAGCTTATCGTCTGCAGCAAAACAGACATTCCCGCAAAGACAACACAGAATACAGCACATTGCTTCACAAGTGTCATGGCATAAATTTCAAACGCTTCAAACACGATATTGCGTAGTTTAATTTCAAAAACCTGAAAATTCTAGTACAATCCATAATTGCAAAGCACTCAGCAAATCGTAAAACGGAAAAGCAAAAATCTACTTCTTTAATAATTATAGCTTTTTATTTCAGAACCACTATATCAAAAAAGCAGCAGTGAAAGTGGTCTGAAAACCAATGAGATGTCTGTAGAACAGGGTGACTATTGAAAGAATGCAACACTGTTGAAGTCTTATTTGTTCCAAAAAGAAAGATTCTCATTCTTTAGAAAATAAAACAATAAGACACGCTTTTGCGAATCATTGACAAATACATAAGAGTGTTTTACGCCTTATTGTTAAATATACAAAAATGATTTATATTAACAATGAGATAATTTATATAAGTTATTTGGCAGGCAATGAATAAACAGGCTGTCATTTTAACGTTTCAATTACCAAAGCTAT
The DNA here is from genome assembly GCF_026571515.1 of Ruditapes philippinarum. NCBI lineage: Eukaryota > Metazoa > Mollusca > Bivalvia > Venerida > Veneridae > Ruditapes > Ruditapes philippinarum. Next base: position 16,401 of record NW_026854003.1, read on the forward strand.
GTGTTTTTATTATTTGTATGCCGTAAATGAAAAGTGAACTATATCACACCATATATCAATCAGACATTAAAACCCACTAAAGCTTATCTTTATGAAAAGTGACCTAAAACATAGTAACGTAACCGTTAAACTATGACAAATCATATAACTACCTATTACATTTGCCGTTTTGTTAACTGCTAAAATGTTTCAACGAATAAATAGGACAAATACGGAAGTTTTGTAGAATTTATAGCGTCCCCTTCTGAAATAAACCACTTAATCAAAGCTTCTCAGCATAATGTACCTCAGAAAATAAGTTAATATATATTATCTTGAATTGTATTATAAACAAAAATAGTGAAATGGAAACCATAAAGATTACTCAAAACAGTAAAATTGAAAATTATAAACCGTGTATGATTGAGCCTGTTCACACAGTAGGTACAAAACACAGTAATTGGACAGTGCAAAGCAAATAAGCTGTCAACTTACAGTAATTCTTTTAAAACAAACTATTTAATGACATTAAACTATTAGTCTGACATTGTTTAATCATTGTCTATAAATTAAAAGTATGTTGAATGAGGAAATCAAGTACACAGAACTTTTCATATTTATACTCTGATTGTCATATTCTACAAATCCGATATCAGACCAGGAATAAAAATAATTTAAACTATTTTGGCAATGCTCAATATGACATATATAGTCAGTTACTATATAGAATATAAGAGTTTGCTTTACTTTCTCGATGTATTTAAAATGTTTGTTTCATTGTATTATACTCGTATAAAATCAATTGAATGGTCCCTTGATATTTGAAAATTACAGGTTCATGGTTATTAATTCTGCAAATGACGAACAAAAAAGTGCAACGTCGGTTTAAGTGGTATACAATTGTCAACACTAAGGGTACGACTTAATTGTACGAGTATATTCGTTTGTGGTAAAAAGTGCAAAAATTACCTCCGACATAAGTGACTCAAGTATGTATATTTATCTATTTTCATTCCTCACTTCTTTATTATACTGAGCATTATTTTGGATAAAACCTTTTGCATTTCATTATGTTCTGTAGTCATAATTCGTAAGGGATATAAAGTTGCCTTCTTCCACGGATTTACAAACAATAAAGAAAATTAAATAAAAACAAATAACAACTTAAAGTACTGTAAATTAAGTATTGTTCTACTTAAAACATTTAGGACACGGATAACTACTGTGCAGGAAATTTAAAGTTTGTTCACTTGAAAGCCAATAAAACTATAATAACTACAAAGTTAAATTAAAATTTTAAAATCTTTAGAGACGTGTTATCGTAACGAAATTCTAATCTAAATGAATTTGATAACTTTTCTTAAAATGGGTTGTTAAATATAAACATACACAAATAGTAGTAAAACTTGAGTATTTTATCAAAACTTTTACTACATTATTAATACTAAATATTCAAATTTTGACTGATGTTGATTTATAATGGTGAAAGTGATGTTTAATGTTTATCAAATTGTTTGTGTAATATTTCAGTCTATTTAATTATCGTAGAATCATTGTTAAATTCACGCAAAATATGCAGTTAGATCAAGTCAAATAGATTACTTATGTAAATATTTATTTTTTTTTAACCGAATTGAACTGTGTCTAAAGTAGTTATATATGTGTTTGAATTATTTTTCATTATAAAGGTATGCAATGCATTATTATAACTTTGTGTTGGTCCCTGATATGCACGTGGCTAATTGTATGTACTGTAATTAACATGTATTTTCTCTTGTATTAATATGTATTTTATGTATGCCAACAGAGAACACGTAAATAAATCTAGAGAACTTGAAATCTATGATCATGCCTTTGGAAACAAAAGTACGTTAAGGCAATATCACTTCAAACTTGTATTGTTTTTTCCTCATCAGGTAAGTTGATGCAATAATTTTCTTAAGAGTTATAAATACCTTATAGCCATCGTGCCCTTTTTTTTTAATCGTGCAGATAACAATAAATTTGCTTATATATTCTAATAATAAATAACGAACTTGTCTGATGATGTAACTTTAAATTAATACCATATGATTTAATGACTATTCTCGATTTGCATAGGTAATGCGACAAATTGGTACACATTAAAATAGATTGACAGTAGAAATGCAACTACCAATAGCTACTTCTTTGTTCAATGTGTACAATACCTTCTATATACTCGAAAATACAAGTTATTGATTGAGATTCACTGTCCAGATTTAATAACATAGAGCATAGGGTTAGTTGAAGAACTGCTATTTACCTTCCATCATAAATGTGTTGACATGTTTATTAAATATATAAATAGCTTTAGAAATAAAAGAAAACCAATTTTCATTTAATTATATGTATAATAAAGGGGTTTCCTTGGCCGAGTGGTTAAGTTCATTGACTTCAAACCACTTGCCCCTCACCGCTATGGATTCTTTTATATGATGAAGCTATCCAGCTAGCTTACGGAACGTCGGTTCTACTCAGGTGCCCGTTCGTGCCTGAAAAAAATGCACGGAGGGGCACCTGCGGTCTTCATCCACCAGTAATGCTGGAACGTCGCCAAATGACCTATACTGTGTCGATGTGACATAAACCCCAAATAAACAAACAAACAAACAAACAAATATGTATAATGACAAATTTAAAACAGGCAACAAAACTATATTTTGTGTAAACGCATCGTTCTTACCAAAAAAAATTGGTAAGTTTCTTTGACACATACGATATGTATTCTGATATAATATAATATTTAGCCTGATAAGCGACTAGTTATTTGTAAATCTTTACATTTTAACTTCATGTCGGCCTGTCTATCATTTCAACATATAATGTACCTTAAGAAAATCATTTCAACATAAAATAATACCTTAAGATATAACACACACACACAGAGAAACAAACTAGGCATGTCATTTCGTCAATATAACAACTGTGTCCTTTATGTCTAACTTACTTTTTGTCATTTCCTTACTGAGAATTTATTTTTTTACTGACCTATGAAAGGCAAAACAATTAAATTCAGTACAAAGATTGATTGATTGTTTGTTTGATTGATTGCTCAAAAAAAATTGTTACGACTCTCTAAGCTTTTTCATTCTTTCTATTTGTGTAGACTTTGTTCACTTTAATATATTGTAGTACTCGCTGACTAACAGTTTAAAAGTATTTCATATTTCTAACATCAATAATCGTACTAAATTTATAGTTTTTTTTCTATTATTATCTCAACTTCAAAAAATATCACAATACAATTTTACTGGCGAAACAATGATAAGACGTACGTAGATTTATTGCCCTCAAAACATTTACAAAAATTAAATAGATGTCTTTAAAGTACTGTTATTATTTTCTTTTTATTATTTTTTTTAAAGTTTCATTTGTTTGCCAGAACGTTTAGTTTTTTTATGTTGACCCTTATTTCGTTCAATATATTTTATTCCAAATTGTATAATTAATATAAGAAACAAAGATACTTCAGATTAATGATCGGTATACTTGTTCTTCAATTAATTGTTCTTTTTTCTCGGATATATCTGTACAATTACGTGTAATCAAATGTAACTTCCTGATCAATCTCACTAAAAGTAATAATTATTCTATCAGACCAAATTTACGATTAGCAATAAAATCCACATTGCTTTGTATGCTTTTATATGCTTTCTCATTCGCTGATTGAAGAATTATCAGTGAGCAGACAACATTGCTGAGCAGAGGTTATTACTGGTTGTTGGGATGAGCATATTTGTAGTACCAGGTTATAAATGCTTGCCTAATACACCGCCTTTTATTAACAATGCATGTGCACCAAAAAAAAAATTGTTTTTCAGACATTCTTCACTTTGAATCAAACGCAGCGTCAGAAAAATGTTAACAATATTGCACAACTGAATTATATTTTAGATTGTGTACACAAACAGTGATTGTTATTAACAAACTCAAAATACGCATTAACAGAACATTATAACATACAATACATGAGAATGAAAAATTAGGCACTAGTAAAGGCAAATATTCAAGAGCAAAAAAATAAAGAATGGGAGGATAAAAAATGTACTGTTACACTAGCGCTAGTATTGTGTATACACCTGAAGTGTAACATTTTAAGGCTGATATACACATACATCTCGTTATCAAATGTTTGCATTTTTATCTTCCATCGTATAGTTTGGTACAAAGGCAAAAACATTTTTTAAGAATTGTTGATATTTTATCGCTTTTCTATTCTCTCTCACTTCTCCGTTGAATGTCAAGAGTACCTTTTTCTAACAATTTAGAGTGTAACGAGCTGCTACACAATTGATGTTGGTCAGGTCACCTATAGATAATAAATCACATCAGGATATCTATACCAATTACAAATTTGAATTGAATGTATTATTGTAATTGCCTTTTTAACCTTTGATCTTAAAGAAGGACAAAGAACGCCTGCTTTCATTTCTATGTTAAACGGCCGGATACTTTTCAAACATGGTAAAGGTGGATGGTGTTATTTTCCCTTGAAATCGTAGAATAAATAGCAGCAGAACAAGTATCAAACAGTATAGAATAAATATTATTTGAAATAAGAAAGCTTGACATCTGTAATGTTCGAATGATGAAAAAGGTGAATAACATAGACAAACACGCGTTTCTTTGGTAACACTTTTCACATTTTTATATTTCGAAATCGTTTATTGAGACAAAATAAGAAAATGACATTTTCGTTTCAGTACTATATGTACAAATGAGTAACTGAATATGTAACAATCATAATACGCTATTGATCTCTCTCGCTAAATATTTAATGTTTACCGTACCAAAGGTTTTAATCTTCAAAAGAAAGTTTCACCAATAATGCAGCTTCATCATTATAATGTAAAAGTTTACAATGTTGTATCCTGCAGTTAACACAAAACAATATCCCCTGTCTTAAGGATGTCTATCAAAACAGTTTACGCTTATTTCCTGCGAACAAAACATGTTTGAGACAATAATATAATCTGACAGGGTAGTTATGGTTGACATATTTATCTTCCGTAGGAAGTCGGCCAAATATATTATGTATCAGAAAGTCATTGCCAACAAAAATGCATACAAATACAAAGGAATAATAATAATAATAATAATAATAATAATAATAATGATGATGATCAAGGACGTTTTAAAATACATGTATAATGATACATGTATATCTGTAATTTCATTTATTATTAAACCAAAATTTTTATTGTAGAATCAATGACCGGTGTAACAGCTGTTGATTCTGTTGGTTGAAAGGAAGGACATCAGCAAAGTTTATAAAACAGCAATAACAAACAATAATAAAAATACACCAAATCTGACAGTAAAAAACACACAAACAAGCATTAAAATGACCATTCCGACAATAAACAACGATAAGAAATGCGGTCATTTTTAACTTAAGGTAGAATATAAATTTGATTCCTATACTTCTGTTTCACTTCGATAGGTATTTGTGCTTAATAAATGACTTCATTTCTCTTCATTGGTTGAACGAAACTCTTCCTTCAATTTCCTTATTGCAAATATCTCCAATGGTCCTACAAAGTATCCTGTCCACTCTTGGAATTAATCAGCGAGAAAAACAATTTCCTTCTTTTGTATGTTTTATTACATTCACTAATTTCATTATCTGGTTGTTTTGCAGCTGTCTTTTTTTAGATCAATGAACAGTTTGATGAAGAAAATTTACAATAAATTGACTTCCCCATTGAATTTAACCCAAAAATTGACGTAACATTAACATTAGAAATATTCATACAGTGCTAACACAGTATAATCAAACGTGCAAACACATTTTGTAAGTGCATGCCATTGGATAATAAACAGTTAAAACAGTTTAACAGTGACCGTATATAAATCAACTTAAGGTCAATACACAGTCTAAATTTGTGTTACATTTACTGTACACAGTAGGACTTCAATTTTATAAAAATATATAATTGCCTCTATTTATGGTATTTTGAATATAGAAAAAAATTAAATATAACGGAAATGAGTGTATCAAACAGTTTACGTTGATACAAACTTCAAGTTATTGGAAACACATTTCAACTTCATCTGTGAAGAGTTATCATCAGAAAATTGTCTTGCAACAGTCATTAATGTTTTGTTATAAGGGCATCTTTAAAACCTGCATGTAACTTAACTATTAAAAGCAAAGTTCTAAGAATAAAGACAGATAGAGTAGCGTTAAAACGAAAATAAAGAAGGTAATAGGATGTACATATTTATATTCACAACATTCATTAGCAGAAAAATAGACACAACTTTTACATAAAAAGAGTGCAAAACTTTAACTCTGATTTATATTTCCTTTTCTTCACACAAAATCTACTCTCTTTTAAAGTTAAAAAACATACACTACCTAATTGTGCTAAATTCTTTCCATTAGTTCCAGAAAATAATTCCTTATATGACATTGTTTCACATGAGTCACCGAGAGTTCCATTTTGTTTACTTTCACAGAAAATCACATACCATACCGCCATATTCACACTAACAACCTTTGTTTCAGTTATAAACCATCCAGGAATAATAAAACATATCGTCTGAAACAAAACAGCCATTCCCGCTAAAATAACGGATGATATCACACATTGCTTATGAAGTGTCATGGCATAAATTATAAGCGCTTTCACTATGATATGTCAACACTAATTCCAAAAGTCGAAAATCTTAGTGCCTACCATAATCTCAAAGCACTCTGCACATCGTATAACAGTAAATAAGCTAAACAACTTATTTAACAATAAACTCTCTTTATTCTAGTATTACTATATCAACGAAGGCTACAAGCAGCGATAGCAGTCTGAAAATCAATGAGATGCGAAGTGAAGAAAAGCTCTCTATGAAAAAAATCAACATCACTGTAAACGACCGTTTTATTCTCCAATGAACAATTTACTTTATTTGTGCTATTAAGATACACGCATCTACAAATCATTGACAAAAAAGTGATTTACATTTGACTGTAAAACCTACTACCAATATTCTGACAAATATAGCTAATAATGTGTGAATAATAAGTTTTTACAACACAATACTGCCAATCGGAATCTTAATGCAATGTATTAAGAGGTTTTCATATCAACAGTGCAACAATCATAGCTCTATGTAGTATATACAGATTATTATATTTCTTGCTGTTTATATAAAAAAGAAACTCTCAAGCATCAAATACATTTTATATACGAGTATTTATTGAAAATAGTCAAACAATAAAGCCTTTAAAATGGCAGTTAGGAATTATTTAACGTTTCCGCGAAAATCCAACTATAACTGTGAAGCAAAAGTCAACATCGTATCTGATATAACCCAGATTTCATATTTTGTTTGCTGCAAGATTATTGATAAATCAGTATCAGAAAGATCTATTTCATGATAGTTCTAGCATGTAAGTAATTACACTTCATAATGATTTCATGTACAAACATCGGTTTAAATACCATTTCTTAACAAAAATAATTGTACATGTAATTTGAAATTTGGAATTAGTCTATCTTTGTAATGCATATATTATTTTAACAAATAAATAAATGAGGTAGGAAATGCTTTCAATTTTTAGTAAAATTCTTACAAAACGTAAAAATTATCTGCTGACGAGTTCAATTTAGACTTTTTACATATCTGATTGAATATCAATATTTGCATTCAAAACTTTATAATCAAGTGATAAACTATGTTTAAACCCAATGTCATTATTCTAAATATCTTTGTCCTCAACTCATTTATTATGAAAAGCAACGAAACACTACGAAAGTTTAGATTATTTCGGGAAAATAACTGATTATAAAGCTCATACGTAAAATAGTACATTATTCATTGTGATAAGTTTATCATTTTGATTAATCGTTTTGCTGCAGATATTAGTAATAGAATTACAATAAAGCAGAACATTTCTTTCAAATTTAGTTATGAATAGGTTAATGTGAACCTCTTACCTTTAGACATTAGCTCTATTAATGTAAACATTCTATGCAAATATAAAATAACCAAGAAACCAAGTAACTTGGCAACAACTTGCATCAGCAGAATATACTTAATTAAGTACAGGCAATTAATTCAGTGGCACCATTAACATAGACGAAATAACTCGCTTAACATAACTGCAGTACCCACGCCAACTTTTTCGTTTATGTTCTGTAAAATCATCTCATTTCGCGCTTGAGGAAATAAATGGTTTACTAACAACACATTTCTATGAAAACAAGAATCAACAAAAGAGAAAAATAATAGATGTTGAATTAATTATAGAATATCAGCAATGAAATGAGTTTGTTTGAAATATATTTTCACTTGCCATCGTTTGTTGCGTTTTTTTTATATTTTCACTTGCCATCGTTTGTTGAGTTTTTTTTTATATGGAAGGTATTAACACTACCAGTTTGCATTTCTTAATTAAATCGTGTATTATAACGGCAGATAACACGATATTAAACATAGTTTGAACATCACTGAAGATTTTTGCTGATTGTTTAGAATAATGGCTATAAAATGTAAGGGTATCTCTTGATCAACTGATAAATAGAGCGTCTTACTTCATTAAGTTATAAATATAAATGACCTAATTCTAAACAATATATTAATTATTCATGCATTAAAAAAGTCTTAAATATCAATAGCGAACTTCATAGTTATTGATACTGTTGATTTTACAAAATATCGATATACAACAAATCGAATTTTTCTCTTTAAAGACTTTCAACATTTTATTTATGACTTGCAAACATACATTCCGTTACAACAGCAAAAATATACAAGTTGATCATAATATAATTCTACAACAATCTTTACAAATTCTGTCATCCATTATTTGAGTTAATCAAAGGAAGACAATTCATTTCTTTCTTGTGTATGATCTAATTACAGTCACTTAATACATTATCTGATTGTCTCACAGCTGTACCTCTATTTTCAAAGATAAATGCGATGCTTGGTGAATAAACATAAAGCTTATGAAAGAAATTCAAAATTTGAATGAACATAAACAAACTTAGGTTTGCTGTTAATGAAATGCATGACAATTCTTGTGACCTCATATAAACGATAAACGTAACAAATGCATCTACCTAAATGAGCTAGGATGTCTCCATTCTTTCCGGAAAATAATTCCTTATACGACATTGACTTACATGAGTCAATAACCGTTCCATTGTAGTTATCATCACAGAAATCACATACCATTCAGCCATATTAACACTGACTTAAGTCAGTCATAAACCATCCAGGAATAATAAAACGTATCGTCTGAACAAGAAAAGTAATTCCCGCCAAGTGCAATATTTCAAATCTATAATGCAAATTACAAAATATCGTTGATCAATATATCCCATTATACATAATCGCTTATGGCATCACAAACCATCTTTGAGGACATTACCTAAACATCTGCTTTAATAAGAACATTTTTTCAAGTATGTCTTGTATATCATCGAAGACAATATTCTGAAAATCAAGGTCTTCCATGATATAATACTGTATACGGTTTATTCCAAAAAGATCAATTCGTTTCACGTATAACTGTAAAGTATACGTTCAAGGTATTAACAAATAAAAACTAATTTGTGTTAACATGGCAAACAGGGATGTTGATGCAATACATAAATTGTTATGATTATTGTGCAACATTCAAAGTGTTGTTTATTACCTATAACTTGCACATATCATTATAAAGAAAAATACCCCCTTCACATATACATTTGTTCTTAATAATTGTAGATTTTTAAATATTTCGTCTCCTCAAGAATAATCTTAATGATAGTGACTATTTACACACTTGCAATAAAAAATATGATATTGGTGAACAGCAAGGAAGGGCGGCATTCAATGGACACAACGTTAACGAAATCCAGAAACGCAGAGCCACAGACATGGAAACCAGAACAAGATTTAATAAAATTGAAACATGCGACATTCAAAATAAATAAAAAAAGCAGTAGTCTTTGCAGACAGGACAAGGGAAAACAAACAATGAACGCCGGACAATCCCTCATATAATACAACATCATTGATTGCATGTACGTCATCATTGTTTCCAACATTTGTAGGGTTGATAATAAAATACCAGTGACAGAGGGCATTAGAGATGTTGAACTTTTCATAACCTCTCATGTGAAGAGTTAATGAAACCGAGTTTGCACTTTTCAACTTTTCTCGAGAAATTGCCTTTTTAAATTTTCATACTCACTATAGCAATTATTTTGTGCTGTGCTGTAGCTGTAAAAGGTAGCTTCGTACTTAATCTTATTATTGTTATATATTGCTTGTAGGGTCATAATTTCCAATATATTTAGTGTTCAATAACACTGAAGGGCAAAGGAGATGTCGCACTTATTGTTTACTCTTCTAAACAGACTCAATAAGGCTTACTGTTCGATTTACAACCGTTTCGTTTCAATTGTTCTCAAGGGTTCTCCCCTTTCAGGAATGTTGATGATAGTGGCACCTACCCCATTCATGTTACTTGGAAATCACTCCCAGCTCTTTGGATAAGGAACACTTGAGATGCAACACCATTCAAAATTAAAGTCACAGAAATGCACATAAATAGCCCCCGTAACGTAACGAAAGATAATAAATATAATGAAAACTTCGTTCACAGCTTTATCAAATGCGTTAATTCGTATCAATCAAAATTCATTATACCAAATGCAATGAGAAAACCGAAATTATACATCGTTCTAAATTGGACAAGAATATACCTGTGGTGTAGGTTTAGTGATTTGACGTCTGTGACTCACACCAATTTATCACAGTAGTTATTGCAGTTCAATCAAAATCTTTGATCATACCATAGTGATTTTATAATGATTTCCAAAATGTATATTTCTTTCATAATTTCTAAGCTTTTGTTTCTGTCCTTCAATTAGTTCTTTTTGATAATTTCTTTGTTTAAAAGGTAATATGATAAGCATCATATAAGTAAAATGGAACTAACAAATCATTTCAAAGATATAACTGAAATGATTTTAAAGACAATAAGGGAAGTATTATTCGAAAACAAATTCAAGAATAGCTAATAATCGTGACATGATATTCGTTTTTTTGAAGTATAAAGTCTTTATCATTAAAGGCAATAATCAAGGAACACAAAATTATTATTTTAGGTGTACTTTACATAACATTAAAGTTTGAACAATGGATTTAAAGAAAATCGCTCAGAAAATAAGAACCAGAGTTATGCAAATGACGATAACGAGGCTCAACTGCCTGTAAGTTTTGAATATGTTTCATCAATGAATTTTAGTATACATTTTAGCTTGCTGCAATATTAGGTAAAATATATGATATTAGGTATTCATTTCACACAGTAGAATGATTTTGGTTTCCACCCAGACTTAATTGTATTTGAAGGTCACAGAAACCCTGCATGATTAATAGACAGTAATAGATTTGATACCAATAGAAAAGTACAGCAGTGGTTCATTTCCTCATATTAAATGCCTTCTACATATGTCTACTAATATGGTAGTTACAAACTAATGTTTTTTTTTAAAGTTAAAATAAGTTAACACAAGTTTTAACGAACCAGTATGTTTCTAAAACACTTTACTTCTTAAGTAGCACAGCTTTACGAATACCAGAAGATAGAAGATCCTAAGTTTATTTGAATACCGTCTTGTAATTCAAATGTGTTTCAGTTAGAAGTTGTTAAACAATTGTCAGATAATATCTAGTTAGTCTACAGTAAATTGTTAAAGCTGTATATTTACTAAATACCTGTTGAAAGTGTGTAAAATGGTCAAAACAATGCCAAAAACGTCAAAATCAGAACTGTTGCGGGCTCGGCTCGATTGAGTCTGTTTATGGACAGAAGTGATAAATACAAGGGCTACTGACTATGTCCCCTAGCACCGGTTTAAGAAAACTTCAAAATTTAACATTAAAATTGTGAGATGTTGATTTTAAAATAATCTGCAGCTATGTTAATAAGGCGGTAATCATGAATTCTTCAATGTGAGCCGTTACTGCCATTCCATGAAAAACGGCATTACGAAACAAAATGGTAAAAACTTATTAAAATGGACTTTTAAAAGGATAAGAGGTTATAAACACGCGTCAATATGAATGTTTTTTTCCGATGTAAGTTTTAACTTATCATTTAACTGAATCTTTAACTAAAAGTTAGATCAATCAAAACTTTCAAGTTTAACAAAGTGCTAATACATTTTGGAACGTATCATTCAAATACAAAAGTTATAATAGCCTCCAAGGATACATTAAAATCATTTCATGAAAGTCAGTTTTAAAGGCTTTATCATAAAAGGGCAATTATCCTTGGAGACAAAATGTATTACTCCTTGTGAAATAAACGTAGCAATTAAATTTTTACAATTTCCTAAAAATAAAGTGCTCAGACAATTTTTTGGATAATTCAATACAAATGATTTTAATGAGGCTTAATTGGCTGTAAATGCCAACTTTAACGCATAAATGTCTTTGAAATTGTTGTTGGTATATTACGCTTTGCAAAGATCATATTTTTCTGGCCCTTTAATCTATATGTGAGTACAGAAGTCTAACTAAATATAAATAATAATTCCTCTACAATTGGGCACATTTTCGATAAGTTTTTCAAATATAAATAAACAATAAAATGCTCATTTTGATATTCTTATTTAATATTAGCATTTAAATTATAGAACAATCCATTATCTGGTTTATAAATTTGTAATATCGGATCATGTTTCTCTTTCGTAGTTTGTTGTCATTAATAATACTACCGTTGTTTATGTTACAACGTTGAAAACATGTATTTAATTTTGTATAAGACTGTTTATATTGGATATACAGTAGACAAACAAAGTGTACTTGGATCAGTTTTAAGTAATTCTCGTTTGCAACAACTAGTTATTTTGACGAGTTCCAAACTGACAAGGCTGCAGTCTGATGTGAAGTGGCAAGTATGGTGATTATTCTTAATAAGAAGTAAACAGGCAGATAACACTTAATGTGCAACATTATTGCATGTTAAATGACTCTGGTGGATATTTTTAGACATATCAATTTTGGAAAAATAATCACCACAAAACATAAAAAGATATACACGATAAACCATATGAACGAAGGGTCTTTTGTGAAAAAAAATATTAATTATAGGTGATTTATTTCAACATACTTTTAGTTTACAAAAGACATCTTAAACATAATATAAAATAACTGACAACTGGAATGCGCGTGATTAATGTTAGCGGGCCGAAAAATGATGACATCCGTCACATAAATATAATGCTTTTTCGTAAAGAAATAACGTGTACTATTTTCTTCAGATAAATCAGATATTATACATGTACAATAGTATGCTAGCCTTCTTCAAAACAGTTTAAATATGAATTTGTTACCAGATTTCAAAGTAAAATTCTGTTGTCTTTATTAAAGAGTGTACTTTTTAAACGGTATAAAACGGCATTTTCGTTGCCGATTTGAAACATCGTTGCAAGCGGTGCCAAGATGGCGGACATAATGAATTTCACGGACATTTTGAACCATCCGTGCTAGCGGTGCCAATATGGCGATGTAAAAGTGACTAAAGGGTGTGTGTGTGTGTGCGTGTGCGTGTGCGTGTGTGTGCGTGTGTGTGTGTGTGTGTGTGTGAGTTCAACTCTGCTCTGCTAACCAAGACGATTTATTTGACAATCCAAAGATGTTTTTGCAAAAAAATTAATATATAAACTAACATGTTTTTGAAATATAAGTTTGAATTTCTATTTGATTTCCAATTAAAATTTACAATTAATAAACTGTTTTGTCCCTAAATACATATAAAAATAGCCATTATGAGCGTTTTAAATGTCATAATATGTTGGTCAAGTAAACGCAATAAATTCCTAAAATGTGGAAAGATTCGATAAAGGGAATTTATATATAAATTAGCACAGCACCGGTTTGCAATAAATAAATGTCAGCATTTCGAATATATAATATTTCTTTTGTTGTGTATTTGTACCGGTATATTGTTTCCAAAATTTAAAGCAAAAGATCAACTGATCTAATGGTACTTGGACAACAAAAATTGCAGCGCCATGGGATCAGATATTAAACAAGACGACAAGAAATTCAAATGGAAATGGTAGGTAATGCTAATAATGTACAAACAAGGATGGTTTAAGCCTTATTAAAGATATCAAAGCAAATCGTTTAGCATGATGTTTAGTGGGTGGGTTTGAAAGCAAATTTTCTTCTGAAAAACATCTTAAACACACCTACACATCTCATTTATATTAAAATTTATATATTTGAATTCTTGAAGTAGTACATTATACAAGGTGATAAATGTATTATTTTTGAAAGTAAACATAATTGTTTTGCTGCAAAAGATTAATTTATAGAGACATGATATTATAATTTTTGTTCTAAGAAATACAATAAATATAAAACTTCTTTCTTTCATATTTTATCTGCTTACAGGATAATGTAAAAATATATCCTTTGGAAATTCACAGTCTATGCAAATATATGAAAAATCAGGAAACTCTTAATCCTTGGAAGGCAGCAGACTATTCGTAATAAATAATTAGCAACCACACCTTTCATTATATTTAAATAGTTACATTTTATTCAATGTAATACGTTAAAAATTTGAATGCAAATTCATCATTTTGTATTTTTTAATTAAATGTTGTATTATTATCTGATGCACCGATATTAATTATAATCTATAAATGGTTTAAATAAACTGGATTGTGTAAACTAATGAGTATCTTATGAAAACAACAACTGTTATTAAAGCGTCCTATTTCGCCTAAATCTAAACAATATATTAATCATTCATGTATTAAAAACATATTAATAATAAATGTACAAAACACAGTATATCAATAGTTTAAATCAAATATAGATACAGCAAACCATAGCTTTCAATTTCAAGACTTTCAATATTTTAGTTATGATTTGTAAAAATCCATTCCGTTAATACAGCAAAAAGTTCAATTCGCTCATAACAGAACTCTCAAACAATCTTTACAAGTTGTCTCATCTAGTATTTGAATTAATCAGAATGAAGACAATTCATTTCCTTCTTGTGAATAATCTTATTACAGTAACTAATTAGATTATCTGATTGTCTCACAGCTGTCTTTATTATTCAGAGACAAATACTGTGCTTGGTGAATTGAATAAACATAAAGCTAATGAAATTAATATGTGCGACAATTCTTATCATCTTAGTATATAACGTAACACATGCACCTACCTAAATTAGCTAGGATGTCTCCATTCTTTCCGGAAAACAATTCCTTATACGACATTGACTTACATGAGTCAATAACCGTTTCATTCTGTTCATCATCACAATAAATCACATACCATACAGCCATATTAACACTGACAGAACTTAAGTCAGTCATAAACCATCCAGGAATAATGAAACTTATCGTCTGAAAAAGAACAGCCGTCCCCGCCAAAAGAACGGAGATAATTACACACTGCTTTACCACAGTCATGACATTAAAAACCTTAGCGCAGCACACAATATTTAAATTCTATGATCCAAATTTTAAAAAATCGTAAATCAGTATCCACCATTACACCTAACGGCTTAACGCATCACAAACCATAAGAGTAAATTACCTTTACATCTGCCTTAATAAGAAGAACAAGTTTTGTAGTATAACTTCATCAACGAAGAAAATATTCTGGAAATCAATGAGATGTCTGTACAATAGGTCTACCATGAAATTATACTGTAAACCTCTGTACGAGTATATTCCCAAACGATCAATTCATTGACAAAAGAAGTGTTTTGCGTATAACTGTAAAGTATCATTTCAAGGTATTAACAAAAAGCTAATTTGTGTTAACATGGCAGACAGGAATATTGATGCAATTCATTATTTGTTACGTAAATTGTGGAATATTCAAAGTATTGTCTTTTATTTATCACTTGGAAGAATTTTGCACATGATTGTAAGAAAGAAAAATATCTCCTTACACATATGGATATATTTGTTTTGTATGCTTTTGAATATATAGACTCGTTAAGAATTATTATGAATGATAGTGACTTTATCTGTAAATATACACGAAACTACGCATTTGCAATAAATTAGATTTAAATATGAGAACAGGGACCAACAATGAAGTGTGGCATTAAATGAATGCAGTCCCAAAAAATTCCAGCAACGCAAAACCACCGACACGGAACACAGCATGGCCACGATTTAATAAAATAGGGGTATTAGAAATATAAAATAAATAAAAATCAGTAATCTATGCAGACAGGACATACAAAGGACGTCGAACAATCCCATAAGAATGAAAATACAATTTTGAATAAACTGCATGTAATGGAGATTTTTTACGAACGCCATGCGCCACAAAAAACACCTTCATGCATCATTGTTTACGACAATTTTAGCTTTGAAAATGTAATACCAACCCACTGAAAACGGTGACAGAGGGCGTTAGAGATATATTGTACTGTTGTACTTTTTATTTTCAAAAAAGGATATTGAATGCTATATACTGTACATGGTATTTTTACAAGCTTAAAAGTATTACTGATACGTCTATGATTATATGGCGTTTAAGATGACAGAAAAAAAAGATAACAGGAATTGTTATATTTTAAGAGTGAGATAAACCAGCCAAGTGCATAAAAAGCAAAATTATTAATGCATTTTAATCAAAGTAAACAGGCAATTTAGCATTGTTAAATCATATTGAATCAATTCCGGTTGTTACTTTCAGGGCAATTTTGTTTTAAATCCATTGTGCAAACTTTAATGCTATGATAAGTACATTTTAAAATAAGACATTTTGTGTCCATCGATAATTACCTTAAATGATAAAGACTTCGTAACTGACTTTCAAGTAACGATTCTCATGTCAAGTTTTAAAGCTATTATTGTAATTGTTTTTGAATGATATATGCCTGATTTACTACTTTTAAAGCATTTTTGTTATATTTCTGTAAAATGTTTTTGTTAGTTCCGTTTTACTTTGATGTTTATCATATAATATTTTTTACAAGCAAATGATAGAAAAACTAACTATAAGCCTGAGACAAAAACTTAATGTTAAAGAATAATTCAAAAAAATATTATGGTATGTACCTTAATTTTGATTGAACAGAAATAACCCTTATGATGAACTGTTTTGGGTAACAGACGTTAAATCACTAACCCTTCATCACAGGTGTGTTATAGTCCAATTTGTTATACTGTTTTTCCTCCTAGACGTTTTGGTGTGTGAAGTATGTACATTTAAGCAGGTCATTTTTAAAGGTCACAAAGAGATCTGTATGATAAACAGAAACAGTAGATCAGTATAGATGTTTCAGCTACATAGCTCTACCATGTCTACTGGGGTTAAAGTTTAAATCGATGTTTTAAATTAAATAAGTAAACAAATTAAAGTCACCCAGTCAGTTTATAACAGACACTTTACTTCTTAAGTAGAATAGCTCTTTTCCGTACAATTTTGTTTATTTATCGAATGCACATTTTCACAAGTATATTTGCATAAAGTCTCGTAATTCAAATGTGTTTTGTTTAATTTGTCATGCTATTATCAGTACAAAATAAAAGTGCATGACTGAAATAGTCTACAATATTTTGCAACAGTTGAAAATTACTTCATTTCTTGTTGGAAAGTTTTATTTATTTGTTGGTATATCAAATGGTGGAAAGAACGACAAAACAGCGAAATTGGAAATGTTTCAAGCTTAGTGATAAATTGTAAGTCAACTAAAACATTCAAGTCTCACCCTGTACAAAGGACAATTTGAAACTTATCATGCAAATTACATTCAAAAGCCACTTAATGAGACATAAAATCGTTTCTTGAAAGTCAATCATAAAAAGCAATTATCCTCGGAGAGACAATGCCTTACTTCTTGTGAAATTACCATTACATTAAGTCTTAACAAAGTATTAAACAAAATCGTTCAGAAAATAATTACGATAATTCATACAAATAATGGATTCTAATGAGGCTTAATTGTCTGTTAATTTCAAGTTGAATGCATAAATATCTTTGATGTTAATACATTTGGTTAGTGCATTACGCTCTGAAATCAAAATAATTTCGTTTGTCTTATTTCTGGCCTCTTGGTCTTTAAATATACACAAACGTCAATAGTATAACTTAAACAATAAATTTGTTTACAAAACCATATATATCATATAACCTTCAGTCCCTAATATTTGTGTTTTGCTGCTAAACACTTTTATGTGTATACGTACGTGTATTGCTAGTCCTGAAATTAAATTATGTAAAGAAGTTCAAAGAATGTATTTATGTATCAGTTAGTAAAGTTTTATTGTAAACACGTTCCAAACGAAATGTACTTGGCACCGTTACAGGTAATGCTTATGTGCATCAAATAGTTATTGCTCTCCTTAGTTTTGATGAGTTCCAAACTGACATGACTGAAGTTTGCTTTGAAGTGGCTTTTATTGTACAAGATAACAACCAGTTAACAGACAGATAACACTAAAAGTGCAACATTATTTTATATTCAAACGATTTAACGCATATTAGTTATATGTACACTCTTAAGAACAATAATCAAAGGAAACAAAAAGATTTGCATGTTAAACCATATGTTCTTTGTTTGAACATGAAGGGCCTTTGTCAATAATTATATCAATTACAAATGTTTCATTATATAAATATCAAATTTTACCGAATGTAATAGAACATTTTGTGATATTTATTTCATTATACTAGACAATATTCAAGACAAACATCTCAAACATATAAACGATAAACAGGCACCCGGTTTGAATGTTAGGGCCGTACGGTAATGTCAACGGACCGAGAAGTAATGGGCCAATTGATATATTGATTGTCACACTCTAACGTCACATAAGGTGATGAAGTAGATGAATCACGCGAGATATACTTATTACCTACATGTCAAAGTATCAAATTTGTCCGTCTGCTTTGCTCAAAAGGGGTCGTGGCCTGTTCTCCGGATGAGGTTAAACATTTCAGAGACACTTCATCTTGAACATTGAGTTATATGTTCATTTGTCTCTCATCACCGCAGAAGTCATGTGGGATTTGTAGCCGGTCTCTTGCAGAGCATCTGTCATTTCTGATAAGTTATCCAGGAAAGCAAGTGAAGTGCACAGGATGTATTAAAATCTGCGTGAAAACAAATCAAGCACAACAAACCGACGACCCGGTATGTTTGATGAAAGCATTTTACTTACTAAGCATAACTGTTGTTTTTCAATAAGTGGTTGTTTCTCTTTCATAGTTATCAATTCATTTTCTTGTAATCAGGTCTGTTTCACCATAGTATGTCTTGTTAGAAGTGGTACATAATACATTTGTCTGACTGAATGTACGTGTACTCGTATCAATAAAATCTGCAGCGCTTTGTTAAAGTAAAATGTTACTTTATTTGTTAAAGTGAAATGTTACCCCATTCCAAGATAGCTACTTGTTAACAGATTATACGCCAGTATGAAGAATCATTATTGAGTGTTATGATTCTGATCTTGAAATAAATTGCCCCAAAGTTAATACACATAATTTTTTTTATTTTGTAACAAGAAAGTGCTACTTCAATCTGATGTTATTGCAGTGAGTGAGTCCGCCTAATTTGTCTTTCTAAGAAGAAATTATAGGTATTATTTTTTTGACGATTCAATACATCTGGTTCAATTTACAAATAAGATATTTTTCCAATATAAATAACATTTTAACACTTCAATCAATGCAAGCAGTGATCGTTCAAACAAGATTTGCATGGCATTATAGAACAATCATATAACTTATTTCAACCGCGACTGAGTCGATGTTATCATTATCCTGTCAAGGAAACTCGTTGTTTAACATTCATTGGGATGTAATATTTATTTAATTAGCCCCAACGTTACCAAGTGTTATACTCTAATGTCACAAAAGACCATAGGCTAAATATAATTATACAAATTGTGTACATTACTATATACTAACATTTTATTGTTATAAGAGTACCAGAGCTTGATATACAAAATACGTTAATAATACTAATTATTGTTCATATTGCACGATAGCAAAAGGAAAAGAATTTTAAAAAATCTAATGAAAATCATTTTTTCTGTTAATGCTAACATGAAGTTGCTAATTGACCACATTCTCTATAACTAAACACTGATTATATCTTCTGTACGAAGAATATGAAACTTTCTTGCATCTCAGACAGGATAATCTACCGTTTTCACCGGTGCTAGAAAACTCTGTCTTACATCCCCATGTAAGACATGCCGCGTGCGTTAAATGACGCCATTGACGCGCGCCTTTTATGAATGAATCGCGTTCTTAGGATGACGTCATTTTTCCGTTATGAATGAAGTTGTAATTTCATACGCTACTATAAGAAAAAAAGTGCGTATGAGTTTTCATAATTTCTGTTCTGGAAATATGCAATATGCAAGAAAAAGAATCAAACACTGGCTGTCGGAACAACGGGAATATCTAGCTCTCGGGTAACTGATTAGCGGAAACTCGGCAGAACCTCGTTACCGCTGTAAACAGTTACCCTCGAGCTAGATATTCCGGTCTGTACCGGCAGCTAGTGTAAGATTCTTATAATTTAAACTGATGATGTGCTCCTTGAGATGAAGTTTCAGACAAATGAAGATATGTGGAACTCCCTTGATTTGTAAAACTACAAAATGCTTTATTAGGATATCTTAAATACCTATATTTGTTGAGTGCATTCTGTGTACTATTTCAATAAGGATTTCTTGTTTTTGTCACTTAATTTTGACTGTTGATGATAAGAGTATGTTTGTTTATTTAGTTTAACAGCGCACTTAAACAATTATGGCCATATGACACAGGAACAAGGGTTCAAATCAACCTTACCTGCTGGAGCTAAGAGATTCATAGACTCCAGTTATTAGAACATATTTAATCGCCTCTTACGACCACGCAGATGAGGGATAAACGGTGGCTGCAATTCTTATAACTCAGCCACCAAAAGCAACCCCTCAAATGATTATGTTTTTGTAATTTGTTTCCATCGTATGGATACAAATCCTGGTGGCTGAATAAATCTTAGAATCTTATATCTAAATGTTTTATGAAATAGGGACACATAACAATACATAGCATTTTTCATTTAAGCGAGGACTCGATATCTAGAGGACATTGTTATATTTGATGCATTTCCTGAAAATGAGGAAATGTCTGCGCCTGGACAAATTGATATGTGTATAAAATACTATAATCATATGTGTATAAAATACTATAATCATTAGCACTATTAATCTTTAATACTCCCAGTCTAATTGCAAATATGGATGAATGAACTGCAAACAAATCTGAAATACCAAATAATCCAAGATTTTCACATTCTCAAATGAACTTGTAACGTATGGGACATTGGTATATCGTGTCTATTTCCCTTTTGCATGATTTAATAATTGTTTTCCATGTAAATCTAGATTAAATCAATGGCTACCAAGAATTACTTGATATGTCTTTTTATATTATAGGATCTGGTTTCGCTTCTTTATTAATTTCCTTTAAAACATTCATTTGACCTTTATGGCATGTTAAACACAATACATGACTAGTAAGTAGATTTCTAGACATGACCTCATATAAAATACTAGTTTAGAAGAGAAATTCTTCTGTTAAGAACATTCAATTATTATTACATGTAATAATCCCCAAGCATTTATCATTAAAGCGATGGGTTATTTCCTGCTTTTACAATAGCTTTCATTTAGCATTTAGTTCGCAATCGTAAACCTCTTATAAACATGTAACCTCATCATATTTTGGCAGCATTCAACCAGTTTAACTGTTTAAATGAATGAAATCAACAAATCTAGAATAATAGCAAACATATGTTTAATAGTTATTCTATTATTTTACTTAAATGTTTATGAATACATCGGAAAACAATTCTGAGTTTTAATTTGATTACTTGTTAAAAAGCGTTTTATTCGGAAGCATCACTTGCTTTATAATGTTTGTTCGTGCTGGTTTTTATACTTATTTTAAGACATTTTAGATCTTGTTTCAGTGGTTGCTTTGAAAAGTGAGTCTTTGAAAATGATAGAAATTTCGGAATGTATAATCTCAATTAATAACCTCACTCGAATTGTTCAACTGATATAACATACTTCTCGTAGTTTTGAAATTAACAAATAAGGCAATGTCATCGGAAATGAAGGTAAAATACAATTAAACATCGTGCACAAATAACATCTTGTAAAAATATATTTATTTACACATTTACGTACATCTGAACATACAGTGGCAACTGCATAGTTACTATGGACTTACATTAAAAGAGTAAAAGTCTCAAACATAGTCCAACATTCAATTATGAATCTTTATAAAAAAAAAAGAATACTGATATTGAGCAGCTTTAAATTACTTAGAACAAGCAGAATCAGACTGTTAAAGTATATCTATATAGAAATATGGAAACAAAGTGATCTCTCGAAAGCAATAGTCTGTTTTTGAGGGATAATGAATAAGTGCAACATCCCCCATGCCCGCCGCTAGAACCGGCTTGAGCGGTACTCAGTTCTCAAAACTTAAAACTATATCATGTTAACGAAATTATTTTTGTTATATAAAAAAATCAGCAAAAGGCTGTCGTCTGGAACAAATGGAAATTTTCGACAAAAACAGCAAAAATGTAACACATTATTATAGACAATCCTCTATGACATCAAAATAGAAAGCTATTGATAGTTGAGAATACGCAAGATAATTAACATAAATATGAATATGAATGTGTAATTTGATTTGTAAAGGACATTCGATGATGCTTATCTTATAAACTGTTTTATGTCAGTCTAATACATTAACGGTTTGACATAAATTACACGAGACGTTAGATTTCCAATTTTTAGCAGAGAATGTGAACAAAAAATGTTATGGCTGTTTTGTTTTTCTTGAATATATGTATAATTTTGGAACCGTCTTTGGAAAATAAATCGACGTGTCGGTAAAATGATTACATTATATAAGAAAACAAAAGGAAATCACAAAAAATGTATATACCCAATCTTGATAAATCTTATAAGACCAAAAACAATCAGACCATACTTTCAAGTGTCAAACATAATTATCTCAATATAGTTATCTGATAATTTGTGGTAATAACAGTTAATAGAAGACATAATTATTGTCTTTTTCTCTACATTTTCATAGACATAAGTTCAAAGAATGAAGTCGGAATAACTAGAAAACGAACATAATCCGCGTCTGACGTACCAAGTGTATTACACTATTTGAACCTCGCACAGGCTCCCGTAATATCTATATGGTGCACACCATGTGCCTCGTAAAGTACAAGTGAAGGGCGCTTGCTCAACCATTCAATCCGCCGGCAGTATCTGCATCCAAAATTATTTTTTAACATTCGTTTTTGTTTAGCCATAAACGTTTAGTCTTTCAAGTGAAGCTATGGTTTTGTAACTCGAGCACACAAGTTAAACTCTATATGAATACAGGCTCATCTCGTTGGCACTATTTGCAGGAAATTCAATATTATATGTGTACGCAAGGAACCTTTTCGATTTATCACATAATCAAATTGTTTCTGATCTATACAGCATAAATATGATATATTGACTTCACATTATAGAAATAGTTGCTGCTCAACAATCTATCAGAAGTATAATTTTGACACATAGCTAACATGATATTAGATCAAGTCACACTTACATCAAGTACTTCAATGCCAAACATGTGTCAGAAAGACACTTTGCTTATCTAAAAGTACAACTAACTGTTAATCAATTAATCGTTATTTCTTGTTATATCTGTTTACCTGCGTGTAATAAAATGTTGTTCATTCTTATCTTCTTAGTCAGATGTGGTAATTATTTTGTCAGACAGACACTGTTAACATAAATACGTACATGAAATCCACAATGTTTTGCAAAACTGAAATGCTTCATCAACTTGAAACTAGCTTATCTGAAACGTCGCACATCATAGTGATGTATCTCAATTGGGCGCTTATCACGTAAACGACATATTATTTTAACCATGTATTTCATATGTAAAAGGATATAGGAACAGGTGACCTCATCTGTATCATCATGAATGATACAAATAATGGTAGTCAGACTTTTCTCGTTTACCAGTTCCTCACCTCACCTGACGTTTCCTGCATGACTGCAAAATTTAATTTTCTTTATGGGGGATAGTAGTCTGTGATTGTAAATAAGAAGTACGATCGGTTTAATGCTTAATGACAGACTGTAATTTAAATTAATAATTTTGTGTAGTACGAAATTATTTTAAACATACTTAGTTTTAATAAAATACCCTTACCAGAAAGCTATTTTAGCCAATTTTTCTCCGGTATATAACAGTTATTGCAGTTATCTTGATCTTCCTAACATACGTACCAAAACTTATTCTGTAATAAACCATAAATTCTCGTCTGGATGAAAACACCCATTCCCACTAATATAACGGAAGAAACTATATGCATTCACTACTTAAAGTCTGTCATGACATCGGTAAACTTTAGAAAATTATATAAGCAAAGATGGCATTTAGATATTTTATTCCATGTAGAATATATACGCATTAATACTATATTGAAAGCATTGTTGAATACATGTCTCTCATTAACTCTTTATCAAAACAGCTCTCAGAATTGACATCTATTTCTAAGGCTTATCTGTAAATTGCTTGCACTCTCACTTTTATTTGATACTATTTCATTAAAAAGAAATTTAATGTGTACATTATTCTTAGATTATTGTATTTGAAAATGTTCAACTTTGATTTAAACAATCACAATAGACAACAATAGTTTGTAACATTAAAGCATGCCTAGTGCTAAATTCAATAAAGTCGCTGTTTTGCATTAAAGCTACAAGTCACAAAAATAAATTAACACCAAATAAATGCATGCTTCCTAACAGTACCATTATTATGTCTTGTTCAAATTCTTCAACAGAAAATATAAATAAATATTCTCTTGATGTTTTGTATCTTTAGCCATCGTTATCCGTAAAAATCTTTATCTATGAGTTATGTACCTAACAAATCATTTTGTGTAACTTTGATTAACAGAATCTATAGCTGTGCACACTCGCGTGATAATCTTTGTACAGGTATTGTAAAGAAGCCCTCTTTTATTGCTTGTTTTATGACTAGTTGTATGCCAGAAATAAGAATTAAGTATATAACAAGACGAAGAAGAAAAATTCCAACCTGTTGAATAAATAAGCTGTGTACTATTTTTTTTTAATCATGTCGATTTTTAATTTAAAGCTTTTTATCCGAAATAGAAATATGAAGTAAAATACATATGGTTGTAATATTCATCCTATGTATGTACATTTTTTATTTATATTTCAATTCCTGTTCTCATATAAAGGTGTATTCTTTTAAAACTAAAAAGTTCAATATAATACTAACATATCCTCAGAAAAAAGAATCCGCAATTCAGAACCCTGCCATCAAATATGTATTATTTGTAGTCAGTATAAGCATCGTGTAAAGTGAACGTTTACTTTTTAAGAGACACATATCCCGTGCTTCATTCAATTAAAATAAAGTTTTGTTTTATTATTTTATTCTTTTTATCATAATATCAATATGCTATTTTTGTTATTTTGTTTATTTTAAAACTAAACTATATGGCGAAACATTTTGAAAATTAATACTTGATACGTCAAAAATCATGGCCTATAAAATCATTGTTTATCTTTTCATAATCCTTAACATAAGACAAGTGTATATTTGAGTTCAAATACAATTAAAAGGTATTGACTACGGAATGCCGTTAGGGCCATCGCCTATGAATGTGTACTGATCTGTACTTCATCATCGTACTGTCGAGTATCGCGTGTCAGATCAAACCATTCATAGGCGATGGCCCTAACGGCATTCCGGAATGCCGTTAGGGCCATCGCCTATGAATGTGTTAATCTGAAACGCGATAGTCGATAGTACGATGGTGAAAACACGAAATCACGAAACTACGATGGTGAAAATGCGATAGTACGATGATGAAAACGCGATAGTACGATGATGAAATCACGACAGTACGATGGTGAAAACGCGATAGTACGATGATGAAAACACGACAGTACAATGATGAAAACGCGATAGTACGATGGTGAAAACGCGATAGGACGATGGTGAAAACACGATAGTACGATGATGAAAACACGACAGTACGATGATGAAAACGCGAAATCACGAAACTACGATGGTGAAAACGCGACAGTACGATGGTGAAAACACGATAGTTTATCGCGCTTTCATCATCGTACTATCGACTATCGCGTTTCAGATCAACACATTCATAGGCGATGGCCCTAACGGCATTCCGTAATTGACAGCTGTTAGATTGTCAGCTATAAACAAATTAGCACAAAATGCAAGACATAAAACATTATTTTAATGTTATAGTACATCAAATGATAATTTCTGACAATACTTGTATAAACCTGTATTTAACACATGCCTATATTGATCCACATTATTCCTACTATCAAAAAGAAAAAGAAACACAATAAAATACAACAGTTCTTTATTCAGCTGATTTCTGATTCTTCCTTGTATTACATGCATTTTAAATACAAACTAAATTATAAATGCATTTTATTGGTTCTGGTCAATTGGTATAACTTGAATTTTCAATACTAACTTATTTATGGAATCCACGTATCTTAGCCACAATAAATTTGGTTTGGAATGATATAATGTTATTGCTTCAGTTGATTATTCCTTCAAACAAATGATACGTGGCAACATGAAAAGAAAGATTTATAACTGTTTTGCATGTAAATCTATGAATGAATCAACGGTAACCAAGAAGTTGATGTTTCGTTTTCTTTTAGTAAATTACAGCACGGGATTTATACTGATAACATTATTAATACTTCGCACGACCTATATATCATATAAAAAAAACAATTTATGACTTTCGAATACATTTCTGAACATTAAATCTTGAAAAAATGACTGGTCTATCATAGCAAGCCTCCTTTTAAAAATAATAATGATTGTTATATATGACAAAAACTACACAATAGAAATATACCGTTGATCATAATAATTTCTTGCATTTTAGTTTTACAACAGCTTTCATTTAAAATTAAATGCGTGATATAAAGTTAAATCTTATTCAAACATATTTTTTCTACATAAAAAAAATTGTTTTGTTTTCTTACAAGCATTATACATGAACAAGCTTGATATTTAGAATCAAATCATCAAATGTAACAATATTAAACACGTGTTGTGTTGTAAATACAAAATTCGTTGTTATTCTTATACTTTATTACGTAAATGATAATCAATACATTGACACATACATCGAAGTGTGAGTGTTTAATGAGACTCTTTCATTTCATATAATTATAATTAATTGTCTTGAAATGACCGAATTGTAAGTGCCTCTATGAACTATGACGAAAAGATCCTAAATGTACATTAGATTTCATGAACTCAAATTGTTCAACTACTCACTTTTAGTCTAGTAATTAACTATTTATAATAGAATAACACATTCTTTTAAATTTTTCTCAATTTCCGATAGTGAGACTTAAGTTCAATATAAAACAGACATATCCTCAGAAAAAAGAAACCGCAATTCAGAACCCTGCCATCAAATATGTATTATAGAAGTCAGTATAAGCATCGCGTAAAGTGAACGTGACACTTATCCCTTGCTTCATTTAATTAAAATAAAGTTTTGTTTTATTATTTTATTCTTTTAATTACAATATCAATTTGCTATTTTTGTTATTTTGTTGTCGGAATTGAATTGTGTCCATCATTGTTATTTTATATGAAGAGAAGGCAATATTGCACTAAGTTTAACCATTTGGAAACCACGCTTGAGTAAGTAATGTAACTATGTTTTGTTCTAATTACGTATTTGTTGCTTTATTCCCTAAAGTATTACATATATTCTACTAACTTAGTTTTAAATTCAATCTAGTATCTCAAACAATTCATATTTTTTAAGAAATAATAAACCCTCGAAAGGTTGTTTTTTAATTTCATACAAACATGCCAAGTATCTCAAGCATTTCCATTTCATTAAATCAGCTACATTCACAAACCAGCTGGAAACTGTCAACAGAAACGAAGATTGGAAAGTATTTTCTCTTACACAGCTTGAGTAATTGTTTTTGTGTCTTTTTTCAGCAAGATTTCTCATTGCATGGTTAATTTCGATTTTGTTTGGATCTTCACTTAAATCTAGTATTATCCCAGTATATCAACAACAAAGTTCGAAATTACATAGATTATTCAGCCCACATTCATATTATTAAATATAATTTTAACAGTTATCCTCGACATAAAACAATAATGTAAACGTTCTTTGGACAGTTGGCATTTTGAAATAACTTCTGATGAATCAATGTAAATTAAGAGCGTAACATTTAATGCATTAAAAAGCTATACATCTGCTGCCTAGTTTGGAATAAATATAATTCAAACTTCCTGTTTGAAAGAAGTATCATAATTTATTTCATACGGAGGGAATAGCACATGCGCAAATCTCAACTGTTTAAACCCCCTACTTGCATAAGCAGCAAAATATTTTGTTTATGAGCATATTTCGTTTAATATGTACAATATATATAAACAGAGAAATTTTAAATTACAATTCTGTTGTGAAGTTGACCATAAGCATGCACTTCTTTATAAAGGTAATTCATCAGATACCGGTTTTAATATTGCTACACTATAAAATGACAGACATTGTCAGAGCACATTACAGTAATTCTGTATATTAATTATCAAAACAGGTCTAAATTACGTATGTGGAATGTGTATCAATTCATTCTTGAAAACAATCTACAACAATGCACCTGACTTTGTAACAGCTACGAGTATGAATCTGCCAATTGTTTTCCACAGGTTGTGTTATGAATGTTTTTCTTTGGAGTGGTTTTGATTGCGTTTAATGGCAAGCAGTTAAGAGGTTGTCTTTACTTGATATGCAACCATAGTGTATGTTTAAGTGATTATTACAATATTTTATTGACACATTTTAATTCAAAGTAACGTCAATGCAAAATATCAGTATGCATGTATTATATATAAAGATTGATTTGTTTTCTTTAGTTGATTTCTTAAGTTTAGATTGTGTTCCTTAAAACATTTATATAAAACAAGTAATGGCTATGTTTACATATATAAATGTTTTGACATACAATGTTTACTATATTTGCATGTAAATGTACAAATCTAAACCTGTTTTTAAGTTTGTATGCTTTAGTTATATAAATTTCTATTTTTCTTGTAATATAAATAATAATACGTTAATAAGATTGTATTGTTATAAAGCACGTATCTAACAGGACTGGGTATACAGGTTATTTGTTTAATGAACTGTTAAATGTTTATATCGGGCCGACATGATAAAACATTTAACACATTTTAGTAATACAGTTGTTCTTAGGTGATTGATTGTTGAATGTAATCAAATGTGACACGCTCTAATCTATCTTGCTAAAATGACGGTAATTTGTCAGATGGAATTTATTTATAACAATAAAATAAACAGTTCTTTGTAGACCTTAAGTATTTCCTCAATTTCAGATATCTTACAGATAGCCTAAGATATGTACGAATGTGTAGAAGATCTATGAGAAGTTTGCTTGATTTTTATGATAAAACATACTATACAGAACTTTTCCTAAAATTATTGTACCTTCAGCCGCAAAAAACGTCTATGTGTGCAGACGAAACAAAATGTGTTTTTTTAATTATCATTGTGTTCCATTTGCTAATTAGAAATTCTTTGAATAAAAGTAAATCCATAACGTTCGATTCATTTCAATCATTTTTGAGCACTGTAAAACAGACCTTGTCTGCACAGTATCTGTTCTCACTTTTATCAAATGTATATTTTAACAATAATCAATTGTCAATTAATTGTCTTTTAAGTAACGTTTTGGAAGAAAGGAATTCAACTAAACAAAGAAAATCATTATTTGAATATACATCAAGATTTCACTTATTCATCAAAATCACAATCTGATTCAAACATGTATCACATTCTCAAAGTTATGTTAACAACAGTATATCAGAAAACTTGACCTTGTCAAACAATTTGTAAACATATTGTATATAAACAAACGATTATTTACATCTGTTAACGATAACCTTCACAACAACTGTTTGTTACATTATATTATGTCTAAAGCTCATTTATTCGACTCTTTTGGAACGAAACATTTCATTTATTTTCTCAAGCTGCTGAGTATGTCATAATAAAAAAAAATTCAAAATGAAATTATGCCCATGTTTTTGTTCTTTTTTAAGTAGAGCTTAAAAGGTTATATATTTAAAAAAAAATAATGCTATAATGTTCATAGATCAAAACTTTATTTTAAAAATGGTAAGAATAAAATATATATGATGATAAAAAATAACTAATAAATATTAAACGACTCTCCCGTTGAACGTAAATGATACACTCTAAATCATATTTATTCAATTTTCCAAAACACTGTTATATCGAAGTTGTTTTACATAATTCATAGAACTGTACAAGCATGTGTGATACAACTTTCTACAGTGTAAAGCTGTAGAATTGGCTAGAAGAATTTTAAATCTAACTTTGATGCCAACGAAACATTTTGCTCAACAAATATAAATATCATAAACATGCATATATAAATTCAAAAAGTATCTTTTGAATACGTTGTTTTTGTTATATCGATTCAACAGCGAGTTAATATTTAGCTAACAGAATTTGTTCCCGAAAACATATCACATAAAATAAAATGATTTTGTATTGCTTTCTAAAGTTACATTGTAAGCATTTAAATTAAATTCTAAATAGATATGTATCCTTTTGAAAACTATGATCATTGCAATAAAAAACTTGATGACGTCAAAGTTGCAGGCGGCTGTGTGTTGTTTATGTCGGTTCATAACGACATACAGGAAATAAAATCACAAAAACGTTCATGCTGCCACAGCTGTCACATTTTCAGCTGTAAACAAATAACAAAAACAAACCCCAAAATATATTTCTTGATTTATCTGATATTTAAGGATAAAAGGCATCATTGACATTATTTCTGTAACCGTAAATTTTATCAAATGCTCGTATTGGCTATGATTTTGTGTTACAACTGTCAAAAGGTCATATAATTGTGTTGTTTTGCTTTCGCATTAAATGGAATGTAGCGGTGGTGCTACTTTACATTTCTTTAAAACATTGAAAATAATTTTGGTTATTCCATTTTAAGATATTTTGATATAATAAAATCAGTTAATATTCTTGTTTTTTAGAGTCAATACTCCTACATAAATATATTTATTTTCAGTACAATTTAATTCATTGAAAGCATGTATTTAAACAAAAAAATAATGCGGTTGAAAATGTTATAAAGTTACGAAATAACTTTTATTATTTTATTTGTTATACAAAAGATAAAGAAAATACCTGCAAAGAGTGATTGATAATTGTTTTTCATGCAACGCTGGCGGTTAATGGTAAGAAGGAATATTTTATAGGTCCTATTGTCATGAATAGGATTTTGTTAAATATATTTTTTTCTTTATTACTCCGCACAACCTCATTGACATTTGTAAGAAACAAATGACTTTCATACATTTCTAAACCTAAATTCCATAACCACATATTCTTTTTGAAACAATAAATAATATTGATATAACATCAAAACTCTGGAAAAATGAACACCTAAGATTTATCAAAATAGTGATTGGTTACTTTCAGCTTTAATAATATCTTCCAGCACAAGCGTAAAACATGCCTACAATAATATTAATATTACAACGCCATAAAAGTTTTATTGCAAAGAGTTTGCAAGATTTAAACTATTTTATTGATAAAAGGAAATCATAAAATCTAAATAATTGTAACACATGTTGTTTTTGTTAAGTTGTTGTTTTTTATTGTGACTTTAATGCAGAAATTAACATATAAACGTGTATATAATCTATTTTTAAAGATTATAAAATTTCAATAATACTCAAATTAATTGTGTTTAACTGCTATAGGATGAAAACATTTTGTCTGGTAATCAAAACGTTAAGCATAATGAAATAAGATATAGTTTTGTAAATGATTTGAAAGCCAATCAAAAGGAAGAGTCTCAAAATCATACAACAAAAATTACCCGTATCAGGAAACTGCTACAATGTCTAGAAAGAAGTCAGTCGAAAAAGCATCGAACTTTATACTTTTCGTATTTTCCTGAATGACAATAATTGTGAGCGATCATATAATAAAAATTCCGTTGAGTTGTTCTATGTTTTCTTTACCAACGTGTTTCTCATTTTTGAAGATTTTTTTTCCAAATCTGACTTTGTATGAGGAGAGAAAAGTATGTTTTGAACCGAATTTCTACTATTTCGGTACCTTGCAAGAATAAAGCAAGGTTAACTTGCTTCATTCGGTTATTTGTTATGTTGCTGTATATTCCTATGGAATTAGACGTTTCTAACTTAAATTTTGAAAGTTGGGCCTCGGATTTATCTTATAACTTAGAAAACAGAAATGATATACTCCCAATGTTCATACAAATATGCCAATCATACCAATCATTGTTTTTTGATTAAATCAGCAACAGCTAGAACCAATTGAAAAAACTGTCAACAGTAACGAGATTTGGAAAATATATTTTCCTACACAGCATGATTGTTTGTTTTTCACCAAGATTCGTTAGATAATGTGGAAAGTGTTTGGTATTTTAGTCACATCGGGTTATTTCATTGTTCGTTTGGACGTGTTTTTTTTTATAAATTACAACGAATGGTTTTATTACAGATATCTCCGACATTTATTCAGTTTCTATGTTACACTTGGAAATGAAAACATTAATTATTAGACAGAAAGAAAGATAAATTAAAAGGCGACACATACGTTTGTTTGATTGGTTTAGGTTTTTACGCCGATTAAACCATGTGTTTCCATTCATAATTTGCCAGTTATTACAAATTTTTCGCAAGTGACTGAATACTATCCCGCTTGATTTCTGAATTAGAAATGAAGACGAGCACAAGAGAAGCCTAGAAAAGAATGAATGAATGAATAAATGAGATTTTAGACCTAGTTCATTGAATTTTCAATATCAGTATTGCAAATTGGAAATTAAAATTGCTCATGTTTTATGTGCAGCAATTCAACGATTCAAAAGTATACTAAAAAAACCCAGACACATCTAAGAAATAACGTTATTGAAAAGCATAGAAGATAAAAGGGGCGAAAATCAAAACCAGAAAATTAAATATACTCCCAAACTGACAATGAATTCGTTTCTCGGTAGTTAACATAATATTCTTAATCTTCAAAGCAATCATCTTTGGAGACATGCTGACTTTCAATTATTAAACTAAATTCACTAAAACAATATCGACTTTTTCAAAGTAGGTTTGTGAACATAAACCTATATCTCAAATCTATATATCACGCAGAAAATCGTAATGAGCTTTAATTTTCTTTAAACTTCAATTTTATTGAACATATGTCTTAAATGTTTATGCATTAGCTCGTTAATTTTGCGTCGGTAGAGATTGCCTCTAAAATCTTCAAGTAATATAACTAAAGATAAAGTAGTGTAAGTTGTAACAGTGTTAAAGAAATCGGATATTGCAAAGAGTGCTCAACTTTCTGATGTAGATGTCTTTCTGTCAGGATAATCATTATATTGGACTGTGTGCTGGTGTAAATCAATGACCAAATTAAGTTGAAAAATTTATCAGTTCGTGAAAACAATCTGCACACAAAAACTTAGGTTGTTAAACTATCAATAATTTATTGTTCTTCAAAATTGTGGTGAAATCTAATACTTTTTACAAACGAATGGAAATTTTCCTTTGGAGACGTTGTTATTGTTGTCAAAATGGAAACAATTCTTACATCAGTTTGTCATAAAGTACATAACATATATTTGATGTCTGTCAAAAAAAGAATAATGCAAAAGGTCACAAAGCGTCAACATAATTTGTTTGTTAATCTAGCAGTACAACTACATCTCAGTTTACTGTTAATCATTATATGTCTTAAAACTTCTTGTAATTAAATGTGTTACACTGTCATCTGCCGTGTTAGAAGTGGTAATCAAATTGTCTGACGGAATTATCGTGTGTCAATATAAACCACAATGCTTTGTTGAACTGGAACGTTGCCTATTTGCAGGATAACCAACTGTTTGTAAACGGTACGCAGGAATGAGTAAATACTACTTTGATTGAAATTTGTAATCAAATTGTCTCATCAATCGTTTACATATTTTCAGATGTGATTTTGTTAGTCTTCCCCGAGAAGAAATATTAATTTAAACATTGTATATTTAACCCAATTTATATCTTACAGATGCTCAAAATGAAACAATGATCTCCAATATACATAAATATATACTAGAAACAAAAATATTTGATACATAATAATATCCGTTTGAAAAGAAAAAGGTCCTTCAACTCCATAGTAGTAAAGTGACTTTCTTTCTTTCTCTTGTTTCCTATCTCTTCTTCTTTTCTCTTATTACTTCTCCTTCAATGCGCATGTTTTAATCATTAAGTTTTCAGACCAAACACTGCACTAAGCAGTATATGTATTCATACTCGTGCTTATTCCCCAAATATAACAATAATGTATCTTAAATTTAGTTCATGAATACTTGACATAAACATAGTATGTATAGTAAGAAATCAAGAACAAGTCGATAAGATATGTATAGTTTAGTTTAGATATTTGTACTTTGTTACCATTTATTTGAAATTTGTTAGATACTAATTACGGAAAGAGTTTTCAAAAAAGCTTTACAAGCTTCCTATTCAATCCGTAAATTTTATTTTATGTACTTTATTATGTAAATGTGTGGATAATAGATAAAAATATTGTTTAAACTAATACTGTTTGAGCATGCAGACGAAGACCAAATTATCAAAGTTTCGATTATATCAATAAATAGAAGTATATAAATAAATCTTCGTTTCAAACATTGTCGAAAACATTTTAACAAACTTTTGACATTGACTTTGCAGTATTTTCTCAATATTTAGAGTAGGATGTTTTTCAATTAATGGAATTTTGTTTCTCCCGAACATTTATTTCATTGATCAATTGATCAAATATGATGGAAACATAAGAAATAAGCAAGATACATTCACCATTCTTTGACTGACTTAAATGCTTTTGACAAAGAGAAACAGCGTAATATATCAAATTAAGTGTTATTCCATCAAACAATGTTTCTCTCTAATAATCTTCAAAGATTCTTACCACCTGTGAATCGTTATAGATGAGCAGGTGTCAGAAACAACAAAAACATAAAACACTATAAAAAACAATATTAAATTATAAATACAAAGATTTATTGACCAATGAAAACATTTCTTGAATGTTACACTTGTCAATCTTGTCCAGTAATGGGTTCTACAATATGTTAGTTTTGCCGTTGTTTGCATGCATTCATTAACCTTTTCATTTTATCTATTTTTTAATAAATCTAAACGTGATATGGAATTATTTGATGTCAACAAACATTGGTCTTTAACGAATAATTAATTGAAATCTCCATAGCAAAGAAAATGCAAAAAAGCCTGGCAACAGGAAGAATAAATTATTTAGACAAGTCAAGTTGATATGTTTTAAAGTTATATCAATTCAGTGACCTAAGGGAAATCGAAAAAATGTTTTTTTTTGTTGTGTTTGATTTATGTGAAAATGATTTTTAACATAATAACACGTATATCTAAAAGCAGCGTGTGTTACGCATTTGACTCATCTAACATACCAGCTGTTGAATGAATCGTTATTTTTTGTAATATCTATTTACCTGCATGTAATAAAATGTTTTACCTGCTTATCGTGTTAGTCAGAAGAAGTTATTATTCTGTCTTTGTTAAAAGTACATACGATAATTCCTCAATGCTTATTGACTGACATGGTTCCTTTTTTAAAGTAAAATATTTTACTTGATTAATTTTATTCGTACTGTCTTGTCATATAGGAACATATTGAGGCTAACAATGAGATTTGGCGCGCCAAAAACCAGTTTAAACTCTCAAGTTGTGTTATAACTACTGACCATTCCTTTTGTGTTTTTCACGTGCATACGTGTGCCATAACAAGAAAACAATAGGCAAAACTAAATAAATGTAATTTCTAAATGAGATCAGATATTACGAAGCCTACATTTCAATGATTAGCTGTCAAAATAGAAAAGAAAGAGAAAAAAGGCAACATAATGGTGATTCAGCAGTTTTCAAGTGAGAGATAATGAAACCACCAAAAATAGA
This sequence comes from Ruditapes philippinarum, assembly GCF_026571515.1. Lineage (NCBI taxonomy): Eukaryota > Metazoa > Mollusca > Bivalvia > Venerida > Veneridae > Ruditapes > Ruditapes philippinarum. Next base: position 52,572 of record NW_026854003.1, read on the forward strand.
CAAAAGCCAATCAGAGAGAACTAAAAGTTCCACAAACACAAAACTAATATCGGACTGACGATATTCAAAGTTAAGTTTGTAAGGTTAACATCGGTTTCGACTGAGCCTGTTAATGGACGATAGTGATAAGTGCAAGCTACTTTCAACGCCTTTACGCACAAACTAAAGCCACAATAAAAACAACAATAAATTAGACTTAAAACATCAATGTTTTAAATGTAGCGTTTCCTTCCTTCTAGTAACACGACTATAAAATAACGTGACATACTAATATTTCCATATGGTATTAACAGATGTTTAATTTGCGCCTCTCTAGAAAGTGGATAAATTGTTGCCGTGTTTTTCAGATCTTAAAGAGTATTTAGCAAAGCATATTAAACCATATGACAACATCGGTATATTCATTAATAATTCAGATAAGCATAAAATCAAGTTTAAAGCTTAAATGTGGCTGCTGTGATAAATCTAACATACTCCGATGTGCAATTTTGCAAAGTGTAGGAAGCAAGTAAAAAATTTTTTTTACTAACCTTATATTTGTAAACAAGTACATTTTTGGATAAACTTACCAAAGTGAGTTAATATGTCCCCTTTCTCCTCAGAATATAACCGTTTATACGATATGGTGTCGCATGACTCTTTGTCATCACTATCACCGTTACACACAATCACGTACCATATAGCCATATTAACACTTACTTTCCTTGTTTCTAAGATAAACCATCCTGGTATTATAAAACATTTATCGTCTGGTTTTTTTTTTTTTTTTTTGTTTTTTTTTTTTTTTTTTTTTTTTTTTTTTTATTTTTTTTTTTTTTTGTGTTTTTTTTTTTTTAATTTTTTGGGGTTTTTTGTTTTTTTTTGTTTTTTGTTTTTTTTTTGTCGTATCTTTTTTTTTATTTTCTTTTTTTTGGCTTTTTTTTTTTTTCTGGTTTAAAATTTTTTTTTTTTTTTTAAAACACCCATTCCCGCCAAAATAACGGAAAAAACTACACGCTGCCTAAGACCTGTCATGACCAGTGGACACAATTTCTGACTACAAAATTCAACATCCAAACATCTTATTTTGACTTAATTCCATGCTGAATATATCTGTATGCAAATTTGTTAAGAATAGAAATGTCGGTTAAATAAAACAGTACATTCAACGAATTGTAGATAAAAGCGTAGACAACAATAGTTGTAACATCGCGATTTGCCTAAAGCTTTAGTCAGTAAACCAATTGTTTTCCTTAATAATGCAACGACTGAAGAAATTTCCTATATCTTTTCCAGCTGCCTATCTGTTGTAAAAGATGAATCAACACTTGATATAAATCAATGAGTTTTTCTTGTATTGTTTTCATACAAATATTCTAAAAGATACAAATCCACATTACCATTAAATCTTTTGCCATTCATGATGTATCGGGTTTAACAGGTATCGATAAATCATTTTTATATGAAAAAAAAGTTTTGCATACCTTACTTCACAAATTTATAATAAGCACGTATGCGTAAAGCTCTTTTGCACAGGTATTCAAAGATAATGATACTGTTTGTCTGCTTTTCTTGATAATTCTGATGGTATATACTGATACATTTCTCAAAGAACATGAAAAATCAAAAGATAATTTTTATTTTGAATATATTGACATTTTCCTATTAATCAAAGTTCATCAAAGTATCACACCCTGAAATATTTCATACTGATTTTGCTTTGCTATCTGTCTTTAATGAATTTATCAATAAATTATTGTCAAGTTTCATTTTCACTTTACTTTCAGATAAAATTGTAATCTTCAATGACAAATCAAGGTTTTCCGAACATTTTACATCCGAAAACATAACACAATTGTGTTTGAATAGTAATTGTTTTGTCTGATATGAGCTATTGATGTTGTAATAAAATCACCAAAACGCATTTCTTGTGACAGATGTGGCATTTGAGCTGTAAATTACATACATTCGATATATGCTAGTTTTCTTGATGTGATTATTGGTAACCACTTACAACAAAAGGAAATGAACGTTAATGTAAAATAAATCTGGTATTTAATAACGTGAAAACAAACATTAGCAATTACTTTATATTATCACAACGTGTTCTTAATTTTATTTTATATCAAACCGTAAAAAACGTAATTCTGACAGTGGTAGATTTTGGCTTGCGTGATTCAACATTATTGTCTGAAATTTGAAGGTAGACCAACCATTTAAAACAAAACATCCCAATATACTCTTTGTCACGCTATCGATGTCAATGACAAAATTGGACACCGCTATGTTAAAGTTTAAAACATGTTTGTGTGAGGATCTGAAAAAGTTGAAAACTTGAGTTCTACCGCGGACACATGCTTCTAGCTAGGTTCGTGTCCAATTACATTTGGAGATTTCCATTTAGTATCAATTCAAAATGAGTAACCTTAATTGGGGTAAATTGTTCACTGCTCCTACGGAATAGTCTCCTTGTTTATTGTTTTGCGTGCAAATATATCAATTAAGAAATGTAAGATACCTAAGATTCCTAAGTTTACATTTACGCATTTATTTTCATTACAATATTAACACAATAAGCGTTTCTTGTCATGATGGTCAAAGAGAAAAGATTATTTAAATATATAACAGGCGTAACCATTTATTTCAGACATAATTCGATTACTTTTAAATATTCGATCTGAACGTGATAGAAAACTTGGATAATTTATCTAACATCTGATCCAGTTTGTTTGTCTTTGTAAATAATGCTTAATAACTATAGTATAACCAACACATGTAAAGGACTTTTTGACTAAAAAGTGGCAAGGGACAGATAAACATTAGGATGTCAGTATTCTTATTTACAGTTAATATTGACGAAGATCATTTGAATTAGATCGCACAAAAAGAAGAAAAAAAAGAAAAACTAACTTCAGACGATTGAACTGCAATAGTTTTAATTTAATGTCGTTTCCATAATAAACCTAGCTGCTTTGTCTTTACTCGCCAACAGACCACTTGATAAAGCAAGTTTCTATACAAAAAAGTGTATCATTTATGTAGTGATATCAAACCAGTTTATTTACGAAATAGAAGCATGTTTCGAGTTATTTTATGACATTTTATAAGAATATCAGCTTTAAGGGAACAAAAGATAAAACTTAATCTATTTTTACTTTTATCTGAAATATATCTTCTGATATGGACAGGTTCAAACAAAGCTATGTTAGAATATTTCAATTTCTATAAATATTGCCTATGTCTTAATATATTTTCCTATTGATTGAAACCAGAATCTGGGCTGGAACTGTCGGCCAAAGAAACGTATAAACTCTTATCCTCATATATTATTTGCTGATTCTTCTCGTTACTTCGTACATAGATGAAAATTGCGTGGTTTCAGATCGACATGTTTTTTTCAGTGTTTTATATACAAAGGAGAAAAGTCTACGTCATAATACTTTTTATACTCAGGAAAAAACACATTATATTTCTATCAAATTTGAAATAATAGAAATAAAAAATAATTATTTTGTCTTAACAGACATTTTAAGGTTTTCATTTATTTATGAACAGCTTCGATTCCTAGTGTTGGTCAATTGACTGTAGATTATACTGTGCTCGTCTTAGTTCACGGTACTGTTACACGTTTTAACAGTAAAGAACACAACAGGTTGGTGGTAGAATTTAACTACAAAAAACGCTGTCATATAAACGTATCATTGTTAGGTCATCTTTTCTGCTACTATGACGGAAAGGAAACAACAATTAGGTGGGTCATACAATAAAAGTCTTGTATGTTGTCAGAATGTGACCGTGTATAGTCTGGCCATTTAATGAGAAAGTTCGCAATATGTCATCATGTGTAACTCGCGGTAATGGTTCTTTTGTTTCAGTTTTTCACTGTTTGCAGTTGAAAATCTTCTTGTGATGTTGTTTCTTGCATATTTTTGAAGTAGTTAAAAGTTATTTTACGCGCATTGTAACTCAAAATTTATTTTTCAACAAACAAGGAACAGTTTAGAAAGATGATGATTGTTTCAGACGTGGGTGTTCAGATGTAGTGAGTGTTTGTATATCCTGCGCCAACGTTTGAAATTTTGTCGGGAAGATGTATCGACTTTTGCGCATCGCTTGATTTAGCTAAGATAGTGGATTAATTCACAGCAGCCTTTTTTAATGTGTCGTGTAAAGATGCTCGTAATCAAGAAATGTTTACTTGGGACTGTCAGGTTTTGGGAGCATCTGTTTCTTGCTTTGGATAATGATATGTTTTGTCTTTCAGGTCTAGTTTTATTGATGTTTTATTATCTTTCATGGTAGCCTGACTTCTAGGATATGAATATATAAATATCTTTAAGTGAAGTGAAGATAAATATCTTCATTTCAATAACGTTCAGAAACTGTCCTACCTGTCTTAGCTTAAAGGTGAGTCAAGACCTCCTCATGTGCCAGTATCTTAGAATTCGTTGACCAAGGTATAGTGCTATGGCTTCTCCTGCAGTTTATATACTGAGATCAACTGAAATGATAGTATCTGCTTGCGTGTTCGCTTGAGTATGGGGTAGTATGATTCGTAGGTATGTAAGACTCTAGATCGAATCTTATATGATAACAAAAAGGGTATAGATTTGTGACAACGTGTGGACTGTTAAAATTGAATAATGGAGACCAGAAGACAGATGTTTAAAAAAAAAAAAACAAAATTAAAAATAAAAAGAAAAAAAAAAAAAAAAGAGACAAAATTAAGAAACATTTCGAAGATCAGAGAAAATATTGTCAAACCTAGCAAGAACCAGTATGTGCAACTCAAGACAAATTCTCATGAATTCAAACTTGTTTACTGTTTGAGAGGACAAAGTATTGGTGTTGTCACTCTAGGATGTTCTCTTGCCTTAATGATATATATAGGTTAAATGCTTATATGTAGTTTTAATAACCAAATATATTATGCATTGTAAATATAAGTCCTATTAAACGAGAGGGGGGGTCTGGGGGATGAGTAAGACGATATCAGGGTACAGATGAATCTGTATTTAATTTGTTGTAAACGTAGATAGAACGTTTTATTTTTCTTTCATTTGATTTCTTTTAATCCAGCATAGGGTAGCATGGAACAGATTAATAAACCGAAGCTTGCACATTTTCATTTTTCCGTGTTGGCCGATCTTCAATGTTTCCATATTTTCTGCAATGACTTGCAAATACCATTAGGTTCGCATTATCTTTCTACAACACTAACAATTCAGTAATTTTAGATATATATCCAGTGGCGTCCTGGTCCAATGATTAAGGTAGTTGACTTCAAACAATTTGCCCCATACCGCCCTATATGTGAATTCTGACTGGGACTTTGGGTGAATTCATGTGAAGAAGCTATCCAGCTAGCTTATAGTACGTTGGTGGTTCTACTCGGGTGTCCGTTCTTTCCCGAAATAATGAACGGCAGGGCTCCTGAGGTCTTCCTCCAACAGTAAAGTTTGAAAGTCGCCATATGACCTGAACAGTGTTGGCGCCACGTAAAACCCAACTAAAACAAAACAACAACAGCATACATATCTATAAATAGGGGTTAATGTCACATGGCTCATTGTTGAAAGTCGGTGTTTTTCAAATAATCGATTGCTTAGAATAATAGAGACAAGCAGACGATCAACAGCCATGAAGGTTTTTCCTTTTATCCGTCTGTGTATAGTGCACAATGTTGATCCGTGTAGGTACTTTTGGGAAGATTTTGTGTCAAAAACGCGTATGCGACTGCGTTAGTAACAATTTATAGATGTAAAATAAGAAACGTCGTCTGTGTGCACAGTGTACGCTTTTTCACTGTTTAAGATTATGAAAGTTAAATATAGGGATATTATCATTATATCAGTGAGTCATGGCTGAAGAATGCTCTTAGACATTTGTGATCAGCGGATTTTCGTGCTTGCAGACATATCTCAGCTCACAGCTTTATACTCGTATTGGCTATTCTAAAAATTAAAACAACGGTTCTTCTTAACTGATACTACCATTGTTCCACAGTTCACTTTAAGATGAAAATTGTGTTTCATACAATACTTTATGAATTGTATTGTGTTACATGTACCATAAAGCCAACTAATCATAGTTTTTATGAAATATTCTGACGACAGGATAAAAGTTACATTCTGATATTTGTTCCGAAAATCAATGTTATAGAATCTAGCTATATTTGATAAAAGCACTTGGTTAATTTATCATTGCATCTGTTTTTGAGTAAGCCGTTTTGTTTCTCGATTGTGCACATTCTTATAATCAAATGTGTTAAACACTAATCTTTCTTCTTAGAAATATAATTAACTTGTCAGACAGAATTCACAGGTATCAATTAAATTCACAATACTTTGCAAAACTTGTACGCACGAAAATATTTTCTTGAAACAATATGTTTTTTTCATCATAAAGATGTCCATATTAAACCATAATGTTATTACATCATGCCAATAAACTCTAACTGGATATCAGTTCAATGTCCTTCAATAATGTAAACATATTTATTGCATATGAGCTAATCGGATAAGGAATGGATTTACCTTTTGACATTTTGCAACAATAATAGCAAGTACGTGATGTCAAATGTGTTACAAAGCATTTGGTTTATCTAAATGATCAGCTGTTCTTCAATAAATTATTGTTCCTTGTAAATATGTTTACGTGCTTGTTATTAAGTGAGATTCACACTTTTCTGCTTAGTCACTATGTTGTCAGACAGTTTAATTGTGCATAGATTACTTAAGATCAATAAAACGGAATGGCCACATAAAGCTACAGAACGGAAAAAAACGCCGCAGACTTCGTAAGATTGAACTCATTCATGGAAGTGGTAAGTACAAGCTACTTGCCATGACACCAAAACGCCATTTTAAGCAATAGTAAAATCAACTATCAATAAAGTACGATAAAATTCAAAATTATTAAGTGTAATGTAACTATTTAGTTAAACGATTGTAAGATCACGTGTTGTCTCATGATACCAGCAAATGTGATATTCAAAATATAAAAATGTCTCATTTTCTGACTGTTTCGGATGAGTATATATTTTAAAGTGTCTTTTAGATATTAAACTTCATTAGTTAAGCATTTTAAACCAAATGATTTTATCAGTAAAATTATGACTATTTAAAAAAAACACACAATTAAATCCAGGAAAAAACTCAAAGCAGACTATAATAAAATGTAACAAACCTACTATGTATTTTGGCAAAGTGAAAACATCGAATATCGAATCCTCATGAGCATAGAAAGAAGTTTATACAGTGTTCTTTTTGTAAAAAGTGACTGAAAAACTTACCAACATGAGTTAATATGTCCCCTTTCTACTCAGAATATAACCATTTATACGATAAAGTATTGCATGATTCTTTGTTATCACCGTTACACACAATCACGTACCATATAGCCATATTAACACTTAATTTCCTTGTTTCTGAGATAAACCATCCTGGTATAACAAAACTTATCGTCTGGAAGAAAACACCCATTCCCGCCAAAATAACGGAAGAAACTACACGCTGCTTAAGACCTGTCATGACATCAGTGACAAATTTTAACAATATAATACCAGAATTTGACTTTATTCCAAGCTGACTATAACATATAATACATTGCTAAGAACATTATTGCCTACGCATTTTTTATTTAACACAGTTCCTCTGCATTCAGAAATACTTTCTTGTTTGAAACTTATCTGTAAAAGTGTCGTCTTCGCTTTTCGCTTATTTAAGATTCCTATATTCCAAGTGATGTCAATATGTTAACATCGATAAAAGAATACAGTCTAATCCAGACATGTTATATTGAACATATTTAAAACAATGACATAAGCAAGAATAGTTTTTTATGTCTCCAGCGAAACTCAGTTAACCATTGTTTTGCGAATAATGCATCGACAGGAGAAATTATCTACATCTTCCCCAGCTGCCGATCTGTTATAAAAAATGAATCAACACTTGATATCAATCAATACGTTTCACTTGCATAAAGTATTTCACCTATTGTTTTCTTTCAAATACTCTAATAGAAACAAATCCACACCACCGTTAATTGATACATGTATAACCTTTCATTCTTATATAAAGTTCATGTTAAATAATTTTATAAGCACATCGTTTTGAAAACCTTGCTTGTGCACGCATGCATGAAGTTCTATTGTTCAGGCATTCAAATACATGTATAATAAAATGCATGTCTGCTTTTCTAATAATCCTGTATAACACCCCATTATATGAAAAGAAAATCAAAACACAAGTGCAACTGCATGTATTTCATTTTAATTTTTGCTCCGACTTTATGCCAATATTCAATTATTTTTGTTGCTTTTATAAATTATAAAATCATATGATCTTACTTTAGTAGTATTACATGTTAAATGAGTTAAGATATCCTTCCCCCACTAAGTAGATAGTAAGAAAAAAGCAACAACAGAAAATAACGTTATTCTGATATATCTATCCATAAAGTATTCTTGAATATCTAAATCAGAATGGTTCATAGACATTAAAAAGATGAATTTAAACCTGGATATATTGGCAATGTCTTGATTTAAATGATTGAACTGAATTTGAACTATTTAACATAATTATAACGAAACCAACCATAATAAATATATGTAAAAAGAAATCAATCATGAATGGTTTGTCTTAAAAACACATATTGAAAAGTTAATGCAATGTAAGCAATGATCGGTACATCGCGTACATTTTCCCGATCATTTCAAAAGACCTTTATGATGTGTCACCATTTAATTAAGTAACTGTTGTTTTCTTATCGCAATATCATTAAATATTTCTCTGCAATTATCAACGCAACAAGATGTTCTACACAATAGTTCTATTTCTAGTGTCACAATTTTTGTCATCAATTTTGGTCGTCAGATTTATTGTCTTGTGTTGTCCGCTTTTAACTTGTCTTAAACATTTTATCAAGATATTGATAGATATCGGCAACTTTAAATGTGTTATGTCAAAAGTTCATTGTCTGTTACCACGCGCTTCAAAGAACGTTCGGAATGTTTTGTCTCGACTTTGTTATATTAATTTTCTAGTTCTTTCCGGAAAGGTTACTCAAACCAATTTACAATACGCTCTACGCGAATGACATATTTTTACGGATCTAATTTAAGATGTAAATAATATTTGCTGTCGTACGATTTTCAAAATTTGGGTTTAGAATAGTTTCTATGTAACTTTCTTTTAATAAAGATGTATCATAAATGACTGATACTGCTTTCTTCATTTCTAATTTAATACTCATTTTTATAATCAAAGAAGAAATATGTAAGAACCACTTCTTCCCCTTTATATTTTCAGTTAAACATGTTCATGGAAAGAAAGAAATAGTGTCTGTAGCCCTTGAAGCTTCACATGTTGCCCTACTCGGCTCCTTGCTGTTGATACGGTGTAGCTATTTTTAGTTGAAGATGCGTTCATTGAATGCTGCACTGCCTTGATAATCTTTGTTTTCATATTTAAAAGGTACATTGTGGAAATAAAATTTTACTTCTTTAGATAGGTCAAACATTAAAATATAATCTGTAACAAATGGTTTTAGATAATAGTAGATACATGTTACGTGAAGAAAGTAGCAATATATATGAAATAATTTGTCATAAATGTAGCAAAATGTAAACCAAGTAGTATTTTGACTTCTATACACCTACACATAATAATTCACCACAACAACTGTACTTTTTGCAAAAGAGCAAAAATGAAAGAAATGGTTCAAGTAATTTGCCATGAGTGACGTTTTCGACACAATAAAAGTACTTCAAAAATTTTTTTTGATAAATAAAGATAAAAACATTTCTAAGGCATAACATGCCTTTAAAAATTGTATTATCTATGTTTTTATAAGGTGCTCTATATACTTTCGTTCACTAATGATAACAAAAATCTAAAAATGTGATTATTATTTTCGCATATCGGATAAGAGTATTGGCTAAGTACGCATTCACGCAAATCTAGATTGTGCAACAGTTTTATATTTTTTAAATTACCGGATCTTTATTCCTGTTCTCAGATATATTCAATCATCTTCTTGATAAAAGATGATATACTGTTTCAATAAATCTTGAATATCTGTCTTATAAAATTCAGATTTTTTTGTAATAAATCTGACAATATCTTATACATATAAATTTCGTCAGAAATAACTAGGTCATCTCATCAATATAGTAGAGTATCTTAAGCAAACTAGGCCAGCAATCGATAAATAGAATTTCTTGGCAATATTACACAACTCGTATTGAGAAATATATTTTCTCTTGTTTGTTTGTTTTGTTTTTCGCCGCATCAACACAGTATAGGTAAAATTGTGCCGAAACAGAAAAGATGATTTTGGCTAACCTCGGGTGTTAAACCTTGGTTAAAACCACCTCACCCACTGGAGCTAAGAGACGCACAGACTGCAGTAATACAGACCCATTTAAATAAAACCATTGAAATTTTAAAACGTTTTTTTATATCAAACACTAACTTTGATAAAATACATATTAAAGTACACTTACCTAAATGCATTTTCATCACATCTTCATTCCCTTTAGAGAGCGGTTTACTGTACATGAATGTTTGACATGATTTAGTTACTGTCACATTTGATTTACTGTAGCACATAACTACATACCACACTGCCATATTTATATTTAATTTCCTTGTTTCAGTTATAAACCACCCAGGAATGACAAAAGTTATTGTCTGCAACAGACAGGAAATTCCCGCCAAAATTACAGAAAGTATTACGCATCTTTTTAAAACTGTCATGACATTAAATATAATCCAAAATGTTATTGTCCTTTATCTAACAATTATGAAAAATACCCGACAATTCTATATTTGTCTCTGTTCACTCCGATATTAAACAATTTGAGGAATTTCTTTTCCTAATGCACTTGTTTTCCTACGGTTAACAAAAATCATATGATAAGAATCTAGTATATCAATGTTTCTATTTCAAAGCTATTTTATGCAAAAAGAGGGAATCATCTATTTCTAGTCCATTTTTTCGCGTATGATTCAGTAAAATTACGATACTATCTACCAAAAATTTTTCTTCAGACTGGAAGCACAGACTTACATAGGATATTGATAGATTTTACAGCGACGCAACATAACAAACAGATATCAGTATCAGTTCTTGCATAAGCAACCAACACTACTTTTATTCAAGAAAACAGATGTTTCAAACTGAATGTGTGAATAAATGAGAAACTTATACTGGTACACGAAATTGTTCAATTTTGGCAATTATTCCATACTGTCAATATTAAATTGGCAAGTTCGACGAAAAAGACACGGCTTTTACACAGAAAAAAAAGTTTTTTTTTTTGTAAATTAAAAGGGAGGAGGTATTGTCAATCGTGAATCATGAAAGCAATTTATTTAAGTTAATCGTCTTGTTGTTTTTTTCTTAATTTAATGCACAAACTTTATTTGGCTATACTAACGTAAATTAGAAAAAAAACTTTGAAAAAATCTGGGACATTGAAAACTTAGAATATGAGATAAAAATGACCATTGTTTTAGTCCTACCTGTGTGAAGTAATACTCAAAAATACTGATGATATACTATTATTTATTATTGAATTACATTTTGCTGACAAGTTTCAAATTGTTTTAAAATCATTTTTGTATTCTTCTTCGGCTACTGCAAGAAATAAGATAGCAATTTTCTAACAGAGCATGAATCTTCCGGTCGATTTTTGTTTTCAGTCGAGCTAAATATAATTACACTTGGTAAAGGTTTCAATGAAAGTTTGAAAATAAATTTATAATATAATTTATCCGCACTTCCATTTTTTTCTGTACATTTAAAACTGCCAATGATTGATTTTATTTATTCTCAACATCAATAAGTTAGTTGGTTAATTTAAGAAAAAGGTAAAGAAATATGAACGATCATTCAGGAAAATGTACACGTAAAAAAGTAGAACGGTAATATATATATATATATATATATATATACTATTATATATATAATATATATTATATATAATATATATATATATATATATATATATATATAATATATACATGAATATTCATAAAACGTACAAAAATGTTAAGTATTATCAAGTTAGCAAGAAAAAGTAATTTAGAAATTGCTAATGACCTTTAAAATCTTTGTAAATTACTAACCAATAAGTCGGAATATTCTGCATGTGTCACGCTTTAGAAATATGGTAAAAAATACAGCAAAAACTGTGATGATTTGCAAATAACATGAAAATTATTTCATGAATTGAGATTTTTTTCACTTTTCTTAAACTCTTAGTACATTTTTTTAAGGTTGATTTTCTCGATATACCTTTGCTCATCTGGAGGCATCGATTAAACATTCAATGATTAAATCGGAGTCTGAAATTTTTATGTAATTTTGTGATTCTAAGGTGCTACTTTCTCCGGATCTTGAAACGCAAACAGCCGAAAACAGTAGTGCATTTTTTGAAAAATGAATAATTATATCTCAGTTATATATAACACATGCTGTTTACCTTTCAACAACATTACATTGTATCATTATAAATGTTAATAAACGTGAACAGAAGCGCGTATTTAACTCTTTTAAAGGCCTATCATTTCTTATCTGTATATGATTTTATTTCATTATAAGTAATAGAGATATAAAGGTAATGAACCTGTCTTATTATTCTTTTCAAAAATATTTATGTTGTTATGTGATATAAGTAAGTATTATTTTTTGGTATAAAAATGTGTATCGATATCAAATATTAAACCTTTATCACGTATGCTTATAATTACTGTAACATGTAGGAATTTTTTTGTGAGAATGATATATTTTTTTTTATTTTAAATGTGAGTAAGGCAAAGTGCGTTTTAATATGAAAATAACATCTTGTTGTTGTCATTAGCGTAAGAAATGAAACTTTATTTCTATTTTCATCATCCTCAATGTGTATTTACACAAGAGCCAGTTGGAAACTGTCATTGGAATGGTAATTAATGGAGTATTTTCCGTCCAGAGCTTGATCGATTGTTTCTAAAAAGAGTTTTTTTCATTCATTATCGTGAAAGTGTTAAATTGTTCATTATTCAAACTTGTCTACAATTGTAATTATGGCAGTGGAAATTCTGCTTGAAAGGCATTGCGTGAAGTAAATTAAAGAAACAACAACAACAATAACAACAATGAACAAAGGAATTCGCATCGTATTGCACTTTCATAAAAGAGCACATACAAGTGTTTTCTACTGTATTTGTAACGTTTGTCTTTTACTATGAATATACTTCAGTATGCAAAGTGACTTAATATTTTACACTATAATAATCAGTTCAATAAAAACAAACGCTTTTCTTAAGCTTTCGACGTTTAGTCTTCTTCAGAAAAGTTGACGTTTTTTTTTTGTTTTGTTTTTTTTTTAATTTTTTACACTCACATTCAGGAAAAGTGTAAAAATGTACTACATGCGTATTTCTTATTTTCTATGAATTTGTAACGTTCAAACGTAGTAACTTGATAAAATGAAACTGTTAATTTTATTTTCAATATTTTCAGTTTAGAGTTGTATCAGAAATTTTTTTTGTATATAATTGTGATCTTTCCGATGCTGAAATAATATTTTTGATCAATTAGAAACGTTAACGAAGCTTAATCCACATAAGCCAAACAAAATGTAATAATAAAAACTTGTTACATTAAACATGAAATTATTTGTGTAGTAAATTATGCTGCTTTATTTATATAATTTTCTGAATATCTCTGTACTTAAAAGCTTGTATAAACCTGTCTTACTGACTTTTTTGATGATAAAGCGTTTACAGGAAATATTTCTCTTAAATTATTTTTGACGAGGAATGAAAAACAAATAAATCCGTCTTAAACAAACAATTAATGAGTCGATCGTCATTGTAACATCTCATTTCTTTAATTTTCAAGATCAATCATTATGCAAGTAATAAAAATTTGCTTCTCTTGTAATATGCAAACAGTGTACTGAATGTGAACAAATTTAAAAAATGTGAACAAATGTTTAAAATGTGAACAAATGTAAAAAAGGTTAAAATTGTATTGAAAAAATGCGCAAATACTTGTATGTCATGACAATTTCATTTCTTAAGTTTGGTTTCTGGTTTTATTGCAATGTTAATAATAGAGATAATAGAGCAATGAACCTGTTTCTTTTATCTCTTTCAGAGTTGTGTTATCAATCATTTATTTTGTGTTTAAACGTAAGTATCAATCATTCCAAATTATAAAAAAACTTACATTTGCTTATAATTGCTTTAATGTGCAGGCTTAGTGAGTTATAATGTAATAATTGATGCCTGATCACGCACTAATCTAATTTGTGGTTGCAATTACAATATTTCTTTAGCTAAAACAGTGCAGTAAGGTAAATGACAGGTGATATCAATAAAATAGATTTAATGTACAAATACATGGAACTATCTTATAAAAATAAAAATACTAGTGAGTGTTAAAAAATTATTTATGTAAAAAATTAAAATTATTTAACGACAGTAAAATTAAATAAGACAATCATCATACTACATTATATTTGAAAGAGCACCTTATATGCGGAAATGATGAAATGCAATCATCAGGGACAATTATTACTTAAAATATCAGATTGAAATATGCAATTTCATTACCAATTTCTTCTATTGAAAAACACTTTGACATGTTGATAAAGAACATTTAATTGCAGTGTGCAGAAAAGATTTCGAATTGTTTCTTTTGTTTTTCCCATTCAACTTGCACTTTCCAATAAATGATTAAGCAAAGGCAATTTTCTTTCACAGCAAGCATCTTCCTGCAACACACTTCCAATAACAATTTGATAAAACTGATTTATAATCTAATTGATTCTCGGTACTTTCTCTGCATTTATCAAAGCATTGCAACATTTCATCTTTCATCTAAATTCAACATGCATTGGATAATTTGACTGGTTAGTTTAAGAAAACGGTTAAAGAAATACTAGTTATCTTTTTAGGTAAACGTACACGTAACAGCAGCTTTTCGAGTAGAAATAACTGTTTTTCAGACATACATTCCAAGTGTTTGTTAAGTCTGTTTTCAACGCACAACCATTGTACTGAATATTTACAAATGTTTAGTTCGTGAACAAATATTAAACAAATGTTTTCAATAATAAGGCGTATACGCCTATGCTAAGACCATTATATTTGTAAAGTTTGGTATCTGGTTTTATTGATGTTTATAATAGAGAGCAATGAACTTATTTTTTTTCTCTTCAAAATCATGAATCTTGTTTTATGGCAATTCATTAATTATTCTTTATGGTGTATAAACATGAGTATCAGTACCAAAATTAAAAAGATCCTACATTTGCTTATAATTCCTCCAATATGCAGGAAATTCAAAGCATGGGTGCAACAAAGACTCTTAACAGATTGATAGAATTAATAATGACTTAACAAACACAAACCGCTTTGTAGTTGCATTAATATTTTACAACTTCACACAGTGCGGATATGGTATTCATATTATTATAGGGGGGGAGTATTTAATGACAATTGGTACCGATAAAATAGATTAAACGTTTCAATATGAATAAAAAATAAATAAATAAATATTAAAAAGAAAATCAAAATCATAAAATAGATAAATAAATAAATAAAGAAAGAAAGAAAAAAAGACAAGAAAGAAAACTGGAACGATTATTGCACAAAATGATATGTCAACCAAAAATGAGAGTTAAATGATTTTTATGTTAAAAAAAGAAATATTCAACGATAGTAAAAATTAATAAAACGAAGATCATTCTATTACTTTGTATTTGAAAATGATCCTTATATGCGAGAGCCTTATGTGTAAATTAACCAATCCTTTCCAAATTAGTAAAGAGCCAGTTGGAAACAGTCATCGAAATAGTAAATTATAAATCGTTTTTGCTCAGAGTTTGACGAGTTTCTTCTTTACACGTTTTCATATTATATTAATGATTGCGAAAGTGTAAACTCGTTTGGTATTCAACTGTGTCAATAATAGATTCTTTTAATTCTAAAAATGGAAATTCCCTTTGAGACTATGAGGAGTGCTGGGTGAAAGAGGCTCGTCTCCAGATGGTAAAATGAAAATGAAAAAGTCAAATAAAATTTCAAGTAAACGGTAAATGCTAGTTAGGTTAAATGTGTAAATCCATTAATACTGACATCTTAATTCAAGAAAGAATTTAGACAAATGTCGTTTACATTTTTGCATAATCTGCTGCGTTAATAAGCTTATATAAAATGAGAGATAATTTATTAAATATGGTCACTGAGTAGGCCCAAAACATATTTCAAGCTAAAATTTATATTGATGTACTTGCCATCATTATAAACATTATTAAACAATAACAATTTTTAGTGTCACAAATTACTATGAATATCAAAACAAAGCAGTTTATTTGTTTCCCTTTATATTTGATACGGTCCCGGATTCTGTGCGTTCCGGATCATAGGATGCGAAAAGTGGTACTTAAAAAACCACAAGGATGAAAGAATTTCGTAGTATAATTAAAATTCATATCCTGTTGGTGGAAAAGCGAAATGTATGTTTTCAGAGCAAAAAATGTTAAAATACTAATATTTTTTAAGTGTCATTTCGATTTCTTTCAATTATAAACAGTTTTGAAGAGAGATTTTGAAATATTAGTAAGATGGTAATTTTCCTGTCATCTTCTGGGGCGTGTTGCTTTAAAAAAAGAGCATCTACAATAATGAACAAAACAATGCAAATTGCTTCTATTAGATAAAAAAAATTTACATTTAAAACTTAAAAAGGTTTTTTTTTTTATGAAAAATTAATTTCACTAAATCCATCCCCTTTATAATTTATATTTTTAAAATTAAATTTCTACATTATCGAAACTATAAATGAAAACAGAAAAAAAATTTGTAAAATCATGGTGAAATCTAAAAAAAGTGGGATTTGTTTTAAAAGAAATAAACAATTAAGGACAATTTAAAACCCCTTAAAAAAATTTAAAAACAAGATAAATTTTTCAAAATTTAAAAAGGGTCAATAAATCAATTAAACTTAAACATCAATAAGGGGTAAGTCAATATCTATTTAAAATTATTTTTAATGCCTATTTTATTTAAAAGGGGAAAGAAAAGGTTTAAGAATAAAAACTTGTTTTCAGAAAAAAAATACTATAAAAATTTAAAACTGCATTCTGCAAATTTTCTGCCGCCAAATAATGATATTAAACGAATGATAACGAAATTTAAAATCGCTAAATCACCGATTTCTACAAATCAGTAGGCGCCGGCCATGTTTGTGTATTGGCCGTATAAAAACAGGTGCGCGTGATGTCATTTCCCCACATCTTTAGATTTATGATAAATCTAGTTGAATCGTAGCGAAATATTTATATAATAAAGTATTGACCAGACAATTTAATTTTCACAGGAGGTGTTGAGGAGATTTTTTTATGGTTCAAAATACGTAACAATATCCAAAAAAAAAATAAAGAAACAAATAAAAAATCAACGTCGACCGGTCACTCCAAACAATGCTATGTTCATTAAAGTCTCATCTTAATGTAATTAAACAATATTTCACAGAGTTAATAAATACACATGTTATTATTTAACAAAGTTTCACAATCAAATAATGCAATTAAATAAACAAACGCACCAACGAATAATTGGCTGTTAATTATTGAACGGCGATAATTATCATTATTATAAAAATCCTACTAAAACGTGTTCTTAATAGTACATGTAATTAAATTTTTGCAGTTTGATTCTGACTTTCAAATTAAAAGGTGTGAACATATGTTTGTAGTGATGTACACATTTCAAAAAAATATAAGCATCTCTTTTGAAAAGTAAATTGTTAACATGTCTGTCAACGTATGATGCTGCGTGGTATTAATTTACATCGTAATCGTAGCCTAATATTAACTGCAGGCAAAACATTTTTATTGGCTGCTCAAAAATCTCATTTGCATAATTTATTCACACAATTGGCTGGTTCTTACTACTTATGTCTAATACTGTGCATTATCCATTTTTAATTGTTCCTAATTTGCACCAAAATATTCCTGTCACACTGTGTACTAACGATTTTTATTGCTCATTGTATGCCTCTGTGCCGACAGACCTTTTGATCATGCACAATGTTGCCCTGATTGGTTAATCACCCTTGTCAAATATTCTAATGACGAAAAAGACATCTATTTTTTACGCTTCATCGGTGAACTGAATGACCCCTAGGGGGAATTAAAGTTCCGCACCTGTCAAGTTATACTGTAAATTACAGCATTTCATAAAATAGCAACACAATCTCTTTTTCAGTTACCAATAATCATTTTAAATATTAAAGTAGATTTATGATTTTTGCTTTTATTTGGATTAAATTTACGGTAGTAGAAATGCGTATCTGTGTGTGGGAAAGAGATTGGGTAAGTAGATAACGTGGAAAAAAAGCATAGGGGAACTGGATAAACCCGAGAATATGCGTAATTAGGGGAATGACTCAATGGGCAAAACCTGTTGCTGTTTGGTAAACCAGTTTTGACTGGGTGCCTAAATAACCGACCGAACGGGACAGTTTTGTTTTCATACGATATTTAGTCCTATGGCTGCCGATTTTTCCTGCGCCATTTTATTTTAGCGTCAATGTCGGAAAATCGCGTCCTTAGCAGATCTCTGCATATTGGATTTAGTTGATATTTTACGCTGAGAAAAAGATACATGACCGGCGATGTACCCTTTTCGGACAGCTTGTCTAGCGAAAATTAAGTACACAAAATAAAAGGATATATCGTCAATTTTGAAGAAGTTTCTCAAAGTACCCAAATTAAATTGATGGTTTATCTTTGAAAACCTAAGCAGTCATTGCTTAAATCATGTGGTGGGATCATCAGCAAGCTTGTAAATCGGACAATGATAATTTTTAATGCCGCGGCGTCTTCAATTAATTAATTAAAGCAATTCAGTTCCATATGATGTTTTCATAAAATAATAAAATAATGTACGCAATATAAGATTAATTAAGTTTCTTCATCAATATATATTCAGTTGTACCAGCGTGTACACCCTTTACCGGAAGTGGTATAACAACGTCACAATCTCGGTCTCGTCTGTTCTCGCGAGAATGACAGAACGCCAAAATGGCGGCGCCCATGAACTTATTTCTCAAGTAAAAAATAGTGTCTTAAAACACGAATTTCTCACTTATAGGGTTGATGTCAACAGAAAAACTGTCATGGTACCTCTTTTTAAATGATGAATATTTATATTAGACAGACATCAATCCATCCATTCCTATTCCTTTAATTGCTTGTATAAACTTGTCTTACTGGCTTTCTCTGATAAGATATTTCCAAGAATATTATAATTTGTTATAAACCTGTCTTTCGCACTGTATGATAAAGCGTTTACAGGAAATATTTCTGTAAAACACATCTGACACGCAATAGAAAACAACTCGGTCGATTCCTTTTCTAAACAAACTGTAAACCAATGAGCCAGTTGTCAATTTAATATCCCAATTCTCAAATTGTCTGAATTACTGAAGCTATTAGTCACATTAGTCATATTGTGGACAGGTAATTTAACTACAATTGAAAATGCTACACTTTTGCTATAAAAATATAACCACAAAACAGTTACAACATACTGTTTAGAATAATGACCGTTATATTGTGATACTCTTGTTTTATATCCCTCTTAAATCTACAATTATTTACATGTTTTAAGTTTTAAACTAAGTCTAATAAAATGTTAATAACCTCATGTTTTTCTTATATTATTTAATATTGCGGCCTGAAAATAGAGATAGTAATCTTTCTAACCTTTTTGTCCGACAAAATATAGGTCCCATTGTCCTGCAAACAAGAGACCAAAGTGCTTCAAAGTGCGTAATTACAAATAGACCGTATCGAACCATTTAATATAGAAACCAACCATAATCTGATACTGTAAAATAAGAAAATGTAATTCACACTACAATAAAAATGAGAACAAGAAAAGCATTGATACAAAACATCAAAGGGAGTCCAAAAAAGAAATGCAGCAAGTGAAGATGAACTAGTAGACATCTGATGACCAGATATTCTTATAAACTTTTCAAAGGTTAATTGTTTTTTTCCAGAATTGTAAATCATTTATGAATGGGCAGACAAAATACATTGTTCATCATGAACTTTGGTAGGCATGCTAGAGATTAGAATTTTTTTTTCAACAGGAACTTATAATTCTATCAATATTAACGATAATATCCAAAATTAACAGGTCTATATTATCATAAATATACCCCTATATATATATATATATCAGGGTCGACAACTCTTTTGTGCTTTCATAGACTTTACTAAGGCGTTTGACTATATTGTTCATGATAATTTATGGTATAAATTGATAAAACTGGGACTACGTGGAAACATTCTAAATATTATAAAATCTATGCACACGACAGTTAAAGCAAGGGTAAAATATTGTAATAGATTAAGTGACCCATACGAATGTTTACTTGGTGTAAAACAAGGAGAGTGTTTATCTCCCTTTCTCTTTTCCATGTTTCTGAATGACCTTGAAAATGAATTGATAAAAAGTGATATTGAAGGTATTGATGTTGATATGTTTAAAATGTTCTTAATCTTATATGCTGATGATATTGTTATTCTTGCAAATAGTAAAGACGAACTACAAAAAGGTTTAAATGTTTAAGCAGATTATTGTGATAGATGGAAACTTTCAGTGAACACATCTAAGACGAAAATAATGATATTTAGAAAGGGGGGGATACTGCCTAGAAATTTGAATTTTTATTACAAAGAAAATTGTATTGATATAGTTAGCAAATTTACGTATTTAGGGATTGTTTTCACATCAGGGGGGTTCTTTGCAGAAGCTCAAAATACCATTGATGGACAAGCTTTGAAAGCAGCATTTAAAATGAACAAAAACCTATATGCATTTGTTAGTATTTCTACTTTACACAGATTTGATCTTTTTGATAAACTAGTTAGTCCTGTACTTAATTATAGCAGCGAAGTCTTGGGTTTTATACACGGTAATGCAATTGAAAAGTACATATGCAATTTTGTAAACGTACGTTAGGTGTTAAAACACAACTCAGAATGATTTTATATATGGTGAACTCGGTAGAATATCTTTCAAGACAATACGATACTATAACATTATTAGATACTGGGTTAAAATATTACATACAAATGAGAATAAATTTGTCAACATAGTTTATAATTTAAAAAAATGATTGTGAAAATTACCCAAATAAAACAAATTGGTGTTCATTAGTGAAAAATCTTTTATGTACATTAGGTTTTTATGATGCTTGGTTAATGCAAAGTGTTGGTAATACTGACCTGTTTTTATATTATGTGAAACAACGTTTGAAAGACCAATTTGTACAAAACTGGTCAAGTAGATTAGATAACTCTAGTAGAGCTCTATTTTATAGACATATTTCTGTTTTTAAGTTTCAACCATATCTAAATATTATCAATGTTGAACGGTTTTGTAAAGATCTCACTAGGCTAAGAGTATCATCTCATAGATTGCATATAGAATCAGGTAGATGGACTAAACCAAATAGTACACCTTTAAATGATAGAAAATGTTTTTCATGTAATGTCTTAGAAGACGAATACCATTTCATATTAGAATGCAATGTATAAAATGATTTAAGAAAAAGTCTGATACCGCCTAATTACTGGAGACGTCCAAATATGCCAAAATTCATTGAATTATTAAATTCTGAAAATGTATGCACATTACGTAAATTAGGAAAATTTGTAAACAGTGCTTTTACACTAAGAAAAGAAAGATTATACACAAATAATTAGTAGTCATTATTGTTAAGTTAATTATATTTATTTTGTTTTGAATAAGTGAAATTTTTATGAAATGGATAATTATGTCAATAATATATATGTAAATGCATAGTTAAATTATTATGCTTAATAATTTTGAATTAGTGAATGCTTTAGTTTAGAAGATATATAAAGGATATATATTTGTAAATGTATAGCTAAATAATTCTTAAGATTGTGCGTCCCTTTTTAAATCGAACCACTCTCTATAGCTAAATTTACTGACTAATAGTTATGTTGTTCTTGTGTTTTGTTTCGGCAAGAACAACATACACGTACTTGAACAAGTATAAATAAAATTTTATATGATACAGTATATACTTCCGAGTTTTTTTGTCAAATTCATTTAATTTTTTAAATTGATTCTATATCTAAACTTACCGACAAATGGTTATGTTGTTCTTGTATTTTGATTCGACCAGAACAGCATATACATACTCAAGCAAATATGAATATAAATTTATATGATGCATTATATTATATACATGTATCTTATCAAATTAATTCAATACAATGTATGAAGTTCACTTCTCTGTAAGTTTTGCTAGACAGTGGTAATTTATTTAACATTAGGTAAATTTGATTGTCCTTTTGTTCTGATGTTCATTTTAATTGATGATATACAATTTTTTGTATACCTTCTCCATTTACACGTGTTATTGTATGTATATGCTTTACACTGTCTTGTCATGTATTATGTTTATCCTCATGGGCCATTTGGTCCAATGGAATATTGAAATAAACTTATCAAACTTATCAAACTTATAGAATAAGATATTAACTGCTTTTAAATGTTTTAATTCGGTTGAAAACAAATAGTAACTCAATGAGCCACTTGTCAGTGTACAGACTTTCAGACATCTTGTTTACAGAGAATTTACCTCTTATTGAAATACTACAACTTTGCTATGTACGCACAGAAAAAAACGCATATTGATGAAAATTAATGGTATTTGAGTTTACATTACGTTTTCTATGAAAAGTGGAGCTTACAAAAGCTATGTCATTAAAATTACAAAGAAAGCTAAAGAAAGAAAACTGCCTGTAATTTTGTCATTGTCATAGACACATGTACATTCGAGGGAGTATTTCGTGAAATATTTTAGGTCAATTACTTTTTTTAGAGAAAAAAAATTATAATGTTTACAAAATACTTTAGTATGGAACATCGACTAAAAAGCCGGCACCGATGCCATGGCAAGTAAAATAGCTTTGACTTTTTTTCGAATAGTCAGCTAAAAGCGGTAAGACGACACAATAATTCAAAGAAGTATGTAAAGTCCTCCCATTAAGTACAGAAGATCTAGAAAAAAGGTCAAACAGGTAGCTTTCAGTTTAAAAAAAGAAATCAGGAAACATAAAAAGGCATTTGCTCTAGCTCTTGTTTCCTGGCAAATGTACTTTTGAATAAATCAATATTTTAAACAGCAATTGTCGAGCACAGCAAGAAACTTTCTAGCGGAACAATCCAACAATGTTTTATAAATTTGTTTTCAAGCAAATTTGTTCCAACAGTGTTTTCTTTCTCAGCATTTAAAATTGTCAATCACCGCTTTTATCTTGTCTTAACATGGTTCATTTGAACGGTGTATTAATCACAAAAAGGCAAGTGGATACAAAGAATTTGTTAATGGACTATTGCAACAAGAAATTTAGTCAACTTAAGTATGATGTACTCTGCTGTGCACTCTTTTGATTCGATGTTCAATCTGAATTATTTAGGCGAAGACAGAGAAATGCTTTTTAGCACAATGACATGAAATTATTTTAATTCTTGAAAGCAAAAATCATTCAATGACTCTCTTTTAAAAAAAACCACCGACTATATTATTCAAAGCAACTGGAGTACAACAAGTCTTGTTATTAGTGCCCTTCGGTCAGAGAGATAACGGTTACTATCAAACCTTCGTGATATGTCTCTTACTCAAAATGATATCCAAATTGTAAATTAAAAAATTAAGATATCCCTGCGTTGTATATTGAACATACCCCCTGCTTTGTTTGGTGCGACAAAAAAACGCGGGATATTAAATACACACCTCATTTCAAAAGCGAAAATTCAAACATTTTTAAGTGTTCTAGATTCTTCGATAAATATTTTGGCTCATCTGGAGACATGCAGCTTTAAGCACGGATAAAATATTTACTAGTTAAAGTCGTAAACAACCGAAAACAACAGTCTCTTTTTAAAGTGATTAGTACTACTTCAATCATATATAACAAATGTTGTTTACCTTTTTACCACAAAATAATTAATCATTATTAATGTAAATAAAAACAAAATAATTAAAAAGAAGCACGTATAGATCTTCTTAAAGACTTAAGATTTCTTATCGATATCTGATTTTATTGCTATGTAAGTTATAGCGATGTAAGAGCAATGAACCTTCTTCTTTTATTATTGTGTTCAAATACATCTATGTTGATCTGTGGCTGTAAATACATTACTTCGGGAATAAAAATGTGTATCAATTTAAAAATATTGAACTGTTCTGACGTATGCTTGTAATTAACATGTAGGATTTTTTTAGAGTTATATTGATTTACTATTTGAAAAGTGAGATTTTTTAATGGTAGTAAATTTTAAGTCAGGCGAAGAGATTAATCATAAGAAAAATAAGTTGTTGTCGTCATACGTGTAGGAAATGAAACTTCACTTCTATTTTCATTATCCTTTATCTGTAAATCAATTAATTTACACAAGAACCAGTTGAAAACCGTCATCGGATTGGTAAATTATGAAAGTACTTTCCGTCCATTGCTTGAGGGATTGATTTTTAACAAATATTTTTTATTCATTATTGTGGAAGTGTAAAATTGTTCAGTCTTCAAATGTGTCTATAACTGTAATTCTGGAAGTGGAAATTCCCCTAGAGAGGCATTGCTTAGAGTAAATCGAAGAAACAAAAATAACAATGAGCAAAACAATCCTCATTGTATTACACT
This sequence comes from Ruditapes philippinarum, assembly GCF_026571515.1. Classification (NCBI taxonomy): domain Eukaryota; kingdom Metazoa; phylum Mollusca; class Bivalvia; order Venerida; family Veneridae; genus Ruditapes; species Ruditapes philippinarum. The sequence goes on from NW_026854003.1 coordinate 77,308, forward strand.
TTCAATCACAATCTGAAAAAAAAAACGCATAGAACTATTTTCTTATGGATTTGTATTTTGTTACTTAAATATGAGTAAATATAAAATAACTTATTTACTAATGAATTTGTAACGTTTCTTTACTTAGAATGCAAACGAAATAATTGGATATCTGATATTGTTGATTTTATTCAACATTTTCAGCTAAGCATTGTATTTGTATTTCATATGATACAGTTAATTGTGCACATTTGAATGCTGAATTAATGTTTTTTGTGTTTTTGTCAAGAATGAAGATCAAAATTTTCAGTTAAGCATTGTGTCATTGCTGAATTAATGTTTATGTAAGGAATAAAGATCAATTCAAGCTAAAACAATCTAGGAGGGGATCATACTGATTGTTCTATTACATTAAACAATAAATGATAAATAGAGTCAATGATGCTATTTTATTTATATTTCTGTATGTCTCTGTACTTGTATTGACTTGTAAAAACACTATTTTTTCGCCATTACTTATTTAACGATTATAGCATATTGCTATTTGACTTGGGTTAAAATTGGTCAAAATTGACATTTTAGTCATAAACCTAAACAAAAAAGACTTTGTGCAAAATATTTTAAATTTGAAGAATTTTTTTTCGTAAAACTGAACATTTCACTTATTTCTGCAAAAGCCACATTAGTCCATTAAAAGTCTGCATACGTAAAAAACAATCATACTTTTCTAAATGATCGTGTTTGTTAACAAAAATCAATTTTGTGTTACAAAGTAAAAGTAGTTTTACATTGGGCAATCTATTTAGTAATTTTAACAGAAACCTTCAAAAAACACCAGTGTAACACCATTTATCGCGATGTAAATTTTGACACACTGTATTCAAAATTGCAGAACTATGATCTACGTCTTGACCATTAAATCTGATTTTGATTGAATATGGTGTTGTTCCCTTGTGTCATACAGCAGAAAATACCTTAATTTTACAGCTTATGACAATTTCTGTACAGTAAGTTCATTATTTGTTTTCCTTCTTGTTTCAAAGCGTTAAGTATTGTGAACTAAGAGGCGCACAATATATACATGTATATATAAATGATCAGGGACAATTATAACTTGAAATATGAGATTAAAATATCCAACGTCATTATCCATTTTTTTCTGTGAAATACACTTTGACTTGTTTTGAACTCGTTCGGTATTCAAACTTGTCCGTTACTGGTTCTTTTATTCCCTTAGAGAGCATAAGGAGAGGTAAGTTAAAGAAACTACAACAACAATGAACAAAACTTGTTTAAGGGGAGCGGTGGCCTAATGGTTAAGGTGTCTGCCTCTCAACCCAGAGATCATGGGTTCGAGCCCTACTCCGGTCACGACCATGTTTCTTCATATGACACCAGTACTGGTTGGTTCCAGGAAGCAGACTCGAAAGTGATTAATATAAGTTGCAAGAACTTGTTTCGCAATCGAGCTTAAATAAATATGTTTAAACCAATGAACAAAACAATTTACATTGCACTGTACTATCATGGATAAAGTATCAATGATATTTCAAACTAAAAAGGAAGTTTTAACTATTTTCTACTTTACTAAAATACACACAAAGCAACTTGATATTTAATATTGTAGAAGTTTACTTTCTTCTTTCTACACTATCAGGAATTATAATTGCAGCAGAAACAATTTGTAATATAATGTAAAACAGTACATTGTGCCCTTTTTAGTTCTAAAAGTTGTTTAAAGAATATAAACAATTATGGACGAAGCTTAATCCGTCATGAATGCAAACAAGACAAAAGCTAAAAGCCAATAAACAGGTAGAACTGTAATATTAAACACTAATGACGGGTGGAGTCAATGATGCTATTTTACTTATATATCTGAATGCCTCTGTACTTATAGCTGGTATAAACTTGTACTGGCTTTCTCTGATAAAATATTTACAGGAATGTTATGTTTTTATAAAACCTGTCTTTCTCACTGTATGATAAAGCGTTTTCAGGAAATGTTTCTCTTAAAACAATACTGACACGCAATAGGAAACAACTCGATCAATTCATTTCTAGCAAACAGTTTATCAATGAGCTAGTTGTCAGTTTAATAACCCATTTCTCATATTGACTTTCTGAATCAATCTGGCCATTTGTCATTTTGTGGACAAGGAATTAAACTCCAATTAAAACTACTACAATTTCGCTATTAACAAAATATAACTATTATACTGTTTCAACATGTTGCTGAATATGACCATTATTTTGTGATCCTGTAACATCCTGTCCGTTGTTTTGTTTTTTTGCCCGTGTACCCTGTTCTGTTTGGTGTCCTGCTAGGCTCCCCCCCCCCGGTAGACCTATCTTGAGGGATGCGTCCATTGAATGCCTGCCTTCCCTGTTGATCTTGTTTTTCATATTGAATGAAACGTTCCGAGAGGAAGAAAACACATTTATTCTTTAAATTAATATTTCATCTTAAACAAATCAAGTTACTCCTAAACAAATGGAAAAAAGGCTCGAGAAGTATTTACTTTCAAACAAACATGCTGAGTGTCTTAATCATCTCCTTTTGATTGAACCAAGAACCAATTGGAACTGTCATCAAGACTGAAGATTGAAAAACCTTATCGCCTACAATGCTTGATTGATTGTTCCTCCGAAAGTTGTGTTCATTGATTTGAAATTGTTTTCAGTATTTCAAGCATGTCTATCTATGGTTCTATAAAATTATAACACTGTTTATTTACACTGTTGAGTCAGGAATGGGAAATGGAAAGTCAGTCGTAATCAAAACTAACAAACATTTACTTGAAATAAGATTAATTCAATTACAAAGAGTGGTTTTATCCCGTTTATGCATTTATTCCAAAACATCCACGTACATATTGTATTAGTACGTATAGTAAATAAACAAACAAATGATATGAAAGTTAATGTGAAAATTTTCATAGGTATATATATTTTGCAGAGTATGGGCTGCTCACTTATGTAATTTTTCTATGAGATTAAGTTTCAACAAGCTTTAAACACAATCGAACTAAAATAAATATTTACCGCTTTTAAATGTTAACAACAGCAGTATGCATTCAATATTTTTAGTAATAACTTAATTTAGTTTTCAATATCATCGTATAATTTTCATTTTAAGATTATACATAATCTATTTTGCTTTGATTAAGCATGCCTAATGTGTATTTTATTTTTTGTAGCAAAGGCGATGATGATTTTTTTTTCATTTGTAGCAAGGCGATGATATATGGATTTTTGTTTACCTTCTGTAGCAACACAGTGAATAAACGTTGTTGTTTTGAAAAATAGTACGAATATTCCATTACTGATGTTTTATGTCAGATTTTATTGCAATGTAAATAATAGAAATGTGTGAGCATTTAACCTGTTTTTCTTTTCAATTATTTTCTTTTCTAAAACATAAATGCTGCTTTGTGGTAATAAAAATGTTATTTAAGGATACAAACGTGTGCATTAATACTAAATTGAAAATAGTTCATATTGAATGCTTATATCATCACTCTAATATGCAGGCAAATTTTAATGAGAGTCATAAAATCAGTCAATGTATTCATCAATTTAAGTTATTATTTTGTTAAAAGCAGAACGATTTTAAAGATCCATGAAGGTAAAATGTCACATTGTAAAAATGAGAGCAAACTTTGAATGTACAATTACCTTTTTCACAGAAAGCGTTTTCGTGATAAAGATAACAATGCATTTTGAATTTTCTACGATTCAAACTAATAAGGCAAACTAGAAAAAAGGCTAATCGATTATAACTTGGTTTTGAAATTTGTAAGGCATTATTTAGAGTACAAAAAATAACCTTATATATTTTTCTACCTTATTAGTTATATTTCTTTGAAACGGTCAATTACGCACATTGTATTGGCGTTAGACAGGGAGTTATTTTAAATGATACGAACCAAAAATAGTACGGGAGTTCAGTTCAACAATATTTTTTCTCATTAATACTTAAAAAAAACGTCATACTCATTTATATACGTTGCTAATGAAAAGTTTATTTTAATAAGAGTTTAAAATTATTATTAAACAAAAAGCTCTTGCAATATGACATAATTATTTAAATACGCTGACATGGCTGTAACAACTTTGTATTAAACACATACCCATAAATTAAAGGAAGTTACTTTCCTAGAATATTTTTGGTTGTTTTGTGAAGGAAGTATAAGCTTTTACAAATGTAGACACACTCTCAAATCCGTTCCTTGAACCAACCAGTCGTACAAAAAGCAATGGGTGTCAAGAAAGTAACGTCTTGTCCTAGACAAGGTTCGTACCCAAACGCAAGCAATCTTTAGAATTTGCTTTAATGGTTTAGTCAGTCACTAGGCCACATAGTCGTACCGGAAAAGCTCAAAATTGTGAGTACAAAGAGCGGACGCTAAAGGGGCTTAGAAATAGCAGACTCATTCCATTTAAACAATGAGTGTAGTGAAATATATGTTTTATTTCTTTTTCTGGATGGATGTCTCCGCACTTAATAGCTTTTATAAACCTGTCTTTCTCATCGTATGATGAAGCATTTACAGGAAATTTTTCTCTTAAAACACTTCTGACACGCAATAGGAAACAACTCGGTCATTTCGGTTATAAACAAATAGTAAATCAATGGACCAGTTGTCATTGTACTATACATTTTATTGGTTAGTCGTTCAGTCTTATTTTGTACAGAGAATTTACCATTTATTAAAAATACTACAGGTTGTCTGTGCACGCACAGAAAAAAAGTCAAACAGTTTAAAATAATCGTGGAAAATAAGTAGTATTTGGGTTTATATTACCCTGAAAAAAATCAAATGTGTCTAAACAAGATGTAATGAATGGTTAATAGCCATACTAAGAAAAACACTTTAACTAAAATGATTTACCAATATAAATGCCAGCAAGAGGGTCATAACAATAGACTAGCATTTCTATGAAATGATGTTTATATGCATTGCCATAAGAAAGCTAAAGGAAGGGAACTGTGATTTTGTCATTGTCAAAAACACATTTGTATTCGAGGAAGTATTTCGTAAAATATTTGAGGTAAAAGATTTTTTAGAGAAAAAACAATTCATGTATTTCAAATGCTTTGGTTGTGAACATCGACTAGAATACCGACACCAACACCAGGGCGAGTTCAATAGCTCTCCCTATTCTTTGAATAGTCAGCTAAAAAAACATTACGACGATATAAATAATGTGAAGAAGTATGTAAAGTCCTGATGTAAAGTACAGAAGATCAAGAGAAAGAAGGTGAAATAGGTAACTTTAAGTTTCTCTACTGGAAACATAAAACGGTTTTGTTCTAGATTTTATATCTTTTTTTTCTTGTTTCCTGGCAAATGCACTTTCAAAGTAATCAATGTTTTAAACAACAATTTTCGAGCACAGCAAGACACTTTCTAGCGGAACTTGCCAATAATGTTTGATAAATTTGTTTTTAATCAAATTTGTTCCGACAGTGTTTTCTTTCTCAGCATTTAAAATTGTCAATCACCGCTTTTATCTTGTCTTAACATGATTCATTTGAACGGTAAATTAATCACAAAACGGCAAGAGGATACAAAGAATCTGTTCCTGGAATATTGCAACAAGAAATTTAGTCAACTTAAGTTTGGATTAACTCTGCTGTTCACTGTTTTGGTTCGATTTTCATCTGAATTATTTAGGTAAAGACAGAGAAATGCTGTCTAGCACAGTGACACGAAATTATTTTAATTCATTAAAAAAAACAAAAAAAAACAAAAAACAAACGAACAAAAAAACAGGGAAGCAAAAAGCACCTACGTCTCTCTTTAAATAACAACCGGCTAAAATATTTGAATGGAATTCGAACATCGCACATTTGGTTTTATTGATTCTGTTCATAAGATGCCATCTTTCGTACCCCTTAGCACTGGCTTAAGCAGTAAACATTCATCAATATTTAGTGTAGACAGGAAATATACATGTATAATATAATGAGATATTCAAGCCGATCTGTCAGTCTTAATACAAGCTTGTAAGAGCTTCCGTGACCGGGTTGTTAATGTCGTTGATCTGAAACCTCTTGCCTTTCACCTTTTGTTTCGACTCCCGACGAGGTTTTTGAATTTTGAATAATGTCATGTGAGGAAGCTATCTGGCTATCAAACGGGACGTCGGTTCCTGTTGCCAGGCGCCCGTTTGTGCCTGAAAGTATACGCAGGTCACGTGGTGTCTCCCAATCGGAACTCCTTGGCTGTTTTATAATATTTATTATAATCTTAGACTTAATGCGGAATGAAAGTAGTTCTACCACGTAGGGAAACAGAGAGTGTTATATTTGATAATGTAAAATGAATGTATATATTTGACATCAAAAGGATAATAAAGTCTATTTTGGTACAATAATGATTGAAAATATGTGTGACAACCATTTCTTATGTAAAAATGCCCACTTATGAACAATTATAAACAAAGTCGACTTAATGTGAACAGGTTGTACTTTCTTCAACCATAGTAATAAGTTTATAAAATAATACTGTTTACTTTAATACATGTAGCTATGAATTTACTTCAATTTAAGTGGACTTTTACTTAATATATTGGAAAATAACTTAGTCAACTACTCCCAGAATAAAATTTCTATTTGTTTACATGTTTAGCTTCTTAGGTTAGACCGAAATACCGTATCCGTTCTGTGTATTCTTACTATTGTGTTCTGAAGTTTGACGGAAAAGGCCGATTAGATGCGATTGGAGATCGCCATTAACCACTAAAGCTTGGAAATTGTTACATGACTAATGCAGTCCTGGTGTGACTTAAATCACAACATAATATACAAGTTTGTCTGTGTTACGAATTAATATTCGAGTTTGCTCTCAGTATTCAAAACAAGTTCCAGGAATTTAACCTTCAAGACCTCGATTTCATATTCAGTCAACTTCATTAGACTTGCAAATCATGGCTTTCTTTTTCTGCTTAATAAAACAATTCGTTATTTCCTTAAGGAAATACGTTGATCACATGTTTAAAGGTAATCGATGTTATATGTTATCAAATGTGAATGTTTATGGCACCATTCGCTTTGCTGACTGTTACGCGAAAAAATAACTGACGAGATACTAAACATTAAAAGGCTCTCTTTTAATTGAGGACCATACGCCTCTTTTTATGGAATGGCACTTAACGCATCACATTAAAGGTCCCATGAACACATCTGCGGATGTTTCAAAATTCAAACACCATTACCATGATTTAATGTTAAATTCTGCCTAAGCCGGTGCTTGGGGCGTGGTCGGTAACTTGCACTTCCCAGTACTTTCCAAAAACAGGGTCAACCAAACCTAGCTTGCAACATTTTCAATGTTGTCGTTTTGAGCATTCCTAAGGGATTCTGTTTTTCTCCATTTACTATTTTGTTCTCTAAATAAGTAGTATCTTAACTAGTGTGACAGATGTAGGTGCGATTTGAATTGGTATAAGCACCTTTATGATTCTATATCTGTTGAAATTTTGATATAATGTAAAAACTGCGGATGACTGGCAATAAATATTCATAAAACTTTCATCTTCATCACACTTAATGTTGCAGAAAGATTAGAAAGAGAATTCAATTCAATCAAAAGTTATGACTTGCAAAACATAATTTATTAAAACAAACGGGACGTCAAGGTCCTTATTAGTTCTAATAAGAATCAATATGAAAATGTCACATTAGACGAAGGATTTATGGTAAAATGTTGTTTGTAAACACCCATAAGGATAATCAAACAATGGGGGCGATGACCTAGCAAAAAGAAATTCTCAATCTGGAAGTCATAGGTTCAAATAAAAAAAAATAAAACAGAATCCCTAAAGAAGACTCCAAACGAAAAGATTGAAAATGTTTCAGGCTCTGTTTGATTGAGCCTGTTCATGGAAGGTAATAGAAAGTGCATGTTACCATCCACGCCCCCTAGTACCGTCTTAATTCTGGTCACGACCATGTGTGTTCCTTAATATTTTAGTATTAAGACGCTTAAGTGCCAGGAAGATTTTTTGAGAATGGGTAATATGAATGTCAGAATTTGTTACTTAAACTAAACGGTAATTAAATCAATCTCTTTAAAGTGAATTTGTCTAAAATTGAACGTATGAAATACAATACATCCATCCATCCATCCATCCATCCATCCATCCACGCATCCACCCATGCATGCACATATCCATACATGCATGCATGCATGCATGCATGCATCCATCCATCCATACATCCATCCACGCAAACAAATTTATTTAAATACACTTTAAAGAAACGAACATGTAATCGGTGCGTACCCCTTTTTAATAGTTAACTTCAGCAATAATATGGTATTCCAACCATTTTATTGTGATCAGCGTAGCAAAACGTTTCAATCTCGTCTATGAATAATCTTACCAAATCAACGAAATACTTATTCTGAATGTGTTAAAGTCATCGGTTAAACAGATGTTGTTGTTTTGAAATTAGGTGCAGATTCATTCAGATTTCTCCAGTATTATTTCATACTCCATAATGATGTTAGCATAACTATATTACAGGTCATTGAACCTGTTTTTCTCTTACAGTCTTTTCTTCAAAACATTAATATCTGTTTGCGTGATTACTGGTATACTATTTTGGATGCTTACGTGCGCAGTTATACTAATTAAAACACTTTTTACGTCTGTTTATAATTGCTCACATATGTATGTTATATCAACCTTACATTTATAGTATACAATAAGAAAATAAAAAACCTAAACAATAGAAAATAAAATCTCAAAACCCGGTTGAATATTGTAGAAATTTTTTATGATTCAACAATTTGTTCTAAATTTTCAATTTGTTATGATTAAACATAATCACCTTAATTAATATGTTGAACTTAAAAAAGAATGAAAATATGTCTTATACAACTTTTCAATCCGTTTTAATAAAAAGTACTTAGACTTGAAACAAATTTGAGAGTCAGTGCCTAAATTCTAGAATATCAAATACAAAAATGGTAATTCAAGAAATAAACATTTTATGTGAGTTTTTAAACTATCACATATCTTTCAGACTAACAGTTGCTAATGATGGACTCCCCACTTATATGAACAGGCTCATGCAACCTTTTCAATTTTGTCGCATTGGGCTTTCTTTAGGAATTCTGTTTTTTCTCTAGTCTAAATAGTGGGTGTTTTGTTATAGTATTTGTGTAGTCATCTTTATCAACCTGCTAATTGCAAAAGATAGATTTAGATAGATTTATTTCGGCATAAAGGTAAACATGTTACATGATAAACAAACACAATATAGATTAAAACAATTACAAATAAATAAATAAATAAATAAATGAATAAATACTATATTATGTAAACCATGACATGTTCCCAAAACCAAGGATAACACAAAAAAGAGCAAGCTCTTATTTCCATTGTGGTCCTTAGCATTTGGTGGCATGACATAGAGAGGTATTTCATAAAAGAAAAAAAAATATCACAAAATTATAAGATAAATCACATTAATGAAGGATATCATTTAAAATCATCACAATTTAAGATGTAAGGTATTGTAAATAAAAAGTCATTATCACATTAAGAAATAAGTATGTGCATAGTAAGAAAGGATTACATTAAAAAAAATATCACAGTTGTTATGAGTATGTAAGGAAAGAACATGCCATAGATTACACTATTCCAAAAAAGATAAAAGTTTTTAAAGTCTTAATAAAAAAATTTAAAACAAATATCAAAAAATGAAACAGTAAACCTGAGCCGAAAAACAATTCACTAAAATAATGAAAACATAAAATTTTCTTGAAAGAAATTTTAAAAGAAATTTTAAGAAAGACACTTAGATGCTACTTAAAAAGTGACTTTTGATGGCTACCTTAAAACGATGAAATTTGTTAATTTCAGTTATGCAGGTTGGAAGACTGTTCCATAGTTTAGCACCAATAAAACTGAAAGACTTTGACCCGGAACCTTTAACCTTAGGAAGACAATACCCTCCTTTTTTGCTCAGTCTGGTGCAATAAGAATGCATAGATTCCTGAGAAACAAAATAATCACTTAAGTACTCTGGGGCCATTTGGTTTTTAACCTTAAAAACGTGACATAACATGATTTGTTCAACTCTTTTACAAACTGGTAACCAATTAAGGGATTTAAAATGGGAAGGGCCAATATGAACTCTGGAATCAAGGTTTAGAACAAATCTCATCATTTTATTTTGTGTTGTCTGTAATTTATTTTTCAAGACCTGAGTTAAACCATTATACCAGACACAGCAGGCATAGTCAAAGTGGCACTGAATTAATGAATTGACAAGCAGTTTTTTGGTATGCTGTGTAAGGAAATCTTTCTTACGGTAAAGGAACTTTAACCTGGCGTTAGCCTTCTGAATTACTGAGTCTGCCATGTAACCAAAGGACAGGTACTGATCAATAGTTACCCCAAGATATTTGATGGATGTGGAAGCTTCTATTGCAGAGATACGAATATATATCACTAATAAAGATTATTTTTTTCACATCCCTTTCATTTAAAATGCGCAGGTCGGTGGGGTTAATTATTCTTAGTTAGGATAAAACCATTTGATACTTTGGCATTGCCAGCAACAACAGTCTTCTGTTTTGAAAATAGATAAAGGGAGAAAACAAGAAGAAAACAAGCGAATATCAACAGAGCAATACAGTACCTTTTCTATTTTCTTAAATATGCAATCAGTTTTCTATTGACTTCATGTGCACTGCATAGGGGCTCGAACCTGAGAAAATATTGCAACTGGAAAGCTTATGCTATAGTTACATATACATAAAAACAGACTGAAAATGTAATTTAAACTTTGAATAAGCTTAGAATAAGATAACAGAACCATTTAAAGCGAAAACTCGGCAGCAATTGGTATAAAATCTCTTCCTGAAGGAATCCACGATTTTCTCTTGACTGGACATGAACCCACACAGCTAGCAATCCTAAGATTAGTAGTCCGACGCGTTAGATTGAAAGTAATTGTATTGTTAACGCTGGAATGGAAATAAATCAACTAGTGTAGAGCATAAACAGGCTTATCATCCATGCAGACTGTTGGATGACTGACGTTCCGTTTTGATATGAACAGTTCCTCCAAAAAGAACAACAAAAACACCAACGTAAGGTTGAAAAGTCCATTTCACAAATTAAGCAGGTTAATGATAAAGCTTCAAAATTTGTAGAAGCAATGTCAGCTGCTCAAGTTAAATATCCTGCAGTCCATGATATAACCTTTTCTGTAACAAGTAAAATAAGTCGTGTATAGAAATCAACTGCGCAATGTGGCAAAATATGACCCAAGGCTAATATCGGTATTTGCAAACAAGTGTGAAATTTATCTCCCATATCTAATGCATATAAAACGTTTTTGAAACGTTCATGTTTTGCAGATATCAAAAATTCTATTATATACATAAAATAAAAAAGAGAAATATGTCAACTTAAGATTTCTCTAGAAATTAAATATGAACTTTTCGAAATTTCATAGCGAACTTTATTAAACGAAATTTGATTTCCCGATTTTTTGCAATACTTAAATTGTATATATTCCAACTCAAAACATATGTGTGAAAATTGGCCTCTTCAATAATAACATATAGGAGATGGCATATTTTTAGTATATCCTTTGAAAAAGGGACGGACAACTCTTTGTCCCTTTCTCGTATGAGAAAGGGAATTCAGTGATTCCAACATGTCCTCGATGCGTGTATGTTGTCGCACGGTCAAATATCTCTAACAAAATGACAAGAGTTATGGTACGGAAGCGTCTAGGTGCCAAATTTAATAACTCGTGATAAGGTTTTTCAAGCCTAATAAGGACTTTTTTAATAATCAGTTATAAAATTCTAATTAGGACTTTAATACTCCTAACCAGGAGACATAATTAGAATTTTGTTACTACAAAATAGGAACTTTAGCTCTTATTAGGACAACGGCAATGTGCTTAATAAGGCAATTTGAACTTAGAAGAAATGAAATAAGTAGTTGAGAAATAAAATTAAAGACAATATAAAAATTAGGAACTAAGACTTTTTTATTTCTCCTATTAGGATTAGAAAAGGACCTTAATTATGAGTACAAATGTTTTGTTTTTGGTTGAAAAAAAATCTCAAAAAAGAACGATCAAAAAGACAAAATTGAAATTATTGCAGGCTCGGTTTGACTGAACCTGCTCATAGTCGGTACTTAAAATTGCAAGTTGCCATCTCCATACTTGCATCCTCAAGTAACGCCTTTTAAGACTAATATTAGAGCACTAGCATAATAATCCATATTGCCCAAGTATTACCTAACTTATGTAAACTTTTTCATGTTTTGTGATTTAATATGGTGCTTACCTATTTCTCGTATGAGAAGGGGAATTCAGTGATTCCAACATGTCCTCGATGCGTGTATGTGTCGCAGGGTCCAATATCTCTAACAAAATGACAAGAGTTATGGTACGGAAGCGTCTAGGTGCCAAATTTAATAACTCGTGATAAGGTTTTTCAAGTCTAATAAGGACTTTTTTTAATAATCAGTCATAAAATTCTAATTAGGACTATGTTACTCCTAACCAGGAGACATAATTAGAATTTTGTTACTACAAAATAGGAACTTTAGCTCTTATTAGGACAACGGCAATGTGTCTTAATAAACCAATTTGAACTTGAGGGGCAAATGAAATAAGTAGTTGAGAAATAAAATTAAAGACAATATAAAAATTAGGAACTAAGATTTTTTTATTTCTCCTATTAGGATTAAAAAAGGACCTTAATTATGAGTACCAATGTTTTGTTTTTGGTTGAAAAAAAATCTCAAAAGGAACGATCAAAAATACAAAATTGAACTGAACCTGTTCATAGTCGGTACTTAAAATTGCAAGTTGCCATCTCCATACTTGCATCCTCAAGTAACGCCTTTTAAGACTAATATTAGAGCACTAGCATAATAATCCATATTGCCCAAGTATTACCTAACTTATGTAAACTTTTTCATGTTTTGTGATTTAATATGGTGCTTACCTGTAGTATTTACTTTTTTAGAGTTGTACTAAATTTTAATGAATTTATGCCGTATTTGATTCCCCACATTTGGGGGTATATTTATTTTGTCTGTTGGGGTAGTCATGTTTAACTGTGCGAAAGCCAAAGCTTGACAAGGTAGTAGAACATGGCATAAATTTGTGGAAATGTTTGGACAGTGGCTATTAAACACCCCACATAAGAGACTTGGTTGTTTGTTTGATTGGGTTTTACGTTACACCGACACAGCATAGGTCATGGCGACCTTCCAGCTTTACTGGTGGAGGTCTTCCCATAGGTGCACTTCTGTGCATTATTTCAGGCACAAACGGGCATCTGCTTAGAACCACCGACGTTTCGTAAGCTAGCTGGATAGCTTCCTCACATGAAAGAATCCAAAGTCCTTGTAATATATCTTAACAATATAATTAATGAACTTAAAGTTGTTATTCTGCCAATAACAAGTCATCAGTAAACACTTTTTCTTCCAGGTTTGGTTTATTTCTTAACAATGTTATTCATATACAACAAATAATCATTTACCACAAATACAAATAATTCTATTATCTGTAAATCACATTGTTCTTTTAAAGTATTCTTACAAAATTTATATAAATGACATATAAAAATCATAAACGTATATGCATATTACGTTGAGTATTTTACAGGTTAAAGGACAAACTAACCTTTGAAGGAAAATATCTCTTATAACACGTTAATTAATTTGAGTTTAAATAAAAAATACATTTTGTAATTACAAAATAAATACTTTAATAATAAGGATATAAACGCAGAACGCAGAATATAATGGTATACGTCTTTACTTCATACCATTAAATAGCTAGTCTTTTCAATTATTTTTTATGCAAAGGTATATTTTTATGCAAAAGCATGTCTGACATATGGAAATAATGTAATGAATTAACATCGTTCATAGAACATAAATACCGGCAATATGTCACTTTTAAAATCTTATTACACAACGTAAATATTTCTGAAAAATTTGGTATTTACAAGGGTTCGTGATGATTCAATATTTTCATTTATTAACGCAGCGATTCAGAAATTTCTTCAGGTTCTAATAATCTAACATCTTTATGAATAATTGATGATCCAATATCACCATGAATTAATGGTCTAACAGCTTCAGGCATAGATGAACTTACAAATTAATGTATTAACAATCCAACATCTTGATGTATGTATTAATAATCCAACGTCTTCATATAATCTTTTCTATTATCCAACGTTTTATGTATGAATAATCCAACATCGTCGTGTATGAATAATCCAACATCGTCGTGTATGAATGATCCAACATCGTCGTGTATGTTTGATATTATGTATCCTTTCCTTCTTGTTTTGTATACATATTTGACACATCAGATGTCTTATAAAATCTCATAGTCTCCTCATACGAAGGCGGTGGTGGTTCACAAGCTACAGCTCCGGCATGCACCGGATCTGGAAAAGGAACATGCCCGACTAATATATTACCAGACTGAGCATAATCAGGGGGTGCACTCTCGTTTCGATGCGGAGCCGGTTGCATAGGAACACTTTGCCGATCGTCTCTGCATCCCAGAATGTTTAAAGCAAATGTTTCTGTTTGAATCAGTTGGCTTTCTTTTCTTTTTATTAGAAATGCAAAGAATATTAAAATGAAGGCAAAGGCAAATAGAATAAGACCTATGGTTGCACATATAACAGCATCTGCTCTATGGATGGTGACTGGTTTATAGTCTGTACTAGTATGTATTTCCTGAGCGGCGAATGTGACCAAGCGTTCATTCACTGTGCCATACACCATTGTTGGAACCCATAATAGAGAACCTGCAGAAAATGAAGAAAATCAACGATACTTTTTTTTACAAAAAAAAATATTCAAAACTGACCATTCTTCTGATGTTTATAATATATTTAAAACAAGGGTGACATTGTCACTTAAATTCGCCTGTCACTAAGAGATCTAAGTTTTACTTATACCTTTAACCTTAGAGACCTGGGTCATGCGCAGGCATTACGTCGCATGGCAGTGAACAAACCTATAAAGTAACATTCAAAATTAATCCCTGTATGTAAAAGATTTCTCGGGACAATATCTGGATATTTGATAATCTCTAGTGACCTTGACTTTGCAAATATTAACCTAAATTTCATGTGTCACAGCCGTTGTTAATATTGTTACCATTTGTATTACAATCCAATCAATAAATGATGACTAAATGGTCCCCATACACATTTTCATATTCTTATCTGAACTTTGACCTCTATGTGTGACCTTGACCTTGGCCGCAGGGACCTCAATTTTGCGTGCAACACCCTGCCTGACAATGTTAAAAAATTGTGCCATGTTATATTAAAATCCCCATATAAATGTATAAGTTTTGTAATAAAAGAATTACACCCAAAGATGAGCATAGAAAATCTTTAACACCAATGCCTTTTATCCAGAAATCAAGATTTTTTTATTTATTAAAAATACTGATGATGATAATGATGATGATGATGATGATGCTGCTGCTGATGATGATGATGATAATAATAATAACAACAACAAGAATTTGTAACAGAGTTACCAACGTCTCCCGCCTCGGGGAAGTTTTATATGAAGCATAAAATTGTGCCTATTTCAAAAGATTGAGGTATGGATCTCAGGACGTTCAGTCCAAAATTATGACCAATGCTAGATCTGCAAATGCAACAATAAATTTATAAAAGAAATAAAATGAAACACGGAATTTAAAAATCTTTCATGTTAAGCTTTTTAAAACTCTTTCATGTTAAGCTTTGACCTCTAAGTGTGACCTTGACCTTGGAGGTAGGGGTGCAGGTGTTGTGCATGACATATCTCTTATTATTGTAACTATTTGTGCCAAGTATTTTCAAAATCCTTGTACTATGAAGAAGTTATAGATCGGACACAAAATATACCCTATAACAGACTATGTTAATCTTTGACCTCTAAGTGTGACCTTGGAGGTAGGGACCCATGTTTTGCGCCTGACATATCATCTTATTATTGTGATTATTTGTGCAAAGTATTTTCAAAATCCCTTGATCTATGAAAAAGTTATGGACTGAACACAAAATATACCCTATAACAGACTATGTTAATCTTTGACCTCTTTGTGTGACCTTGACCTTGGAGGTAGGGACACATGTGCTACGCATGGCATATTATCTTATCATTGTGACTATTTGTGCCAAGTATTTTCAAAATCCCTTGATCTATGAAAGAGTTATGGACGGGACACAAAATATACCCTGTGACAGACTATGTTATTTTTTGACCTCCAAGTGTGACCTTGACGTTGGAGGTAGTTGACCGTTTGTTAAGCAAGACACATCGTCTTATTATTGTAAACAATTGTGGCAAGTATTTACAAAATCTCTTCACAGATAAGAAAGTTATGGACCGGACACGACATTACCCTCAAACTGACAATGTTGACCTTGAATGAGCAAGTGCGACCTTGACCCTGGAGGTTGGGGTCTGGTTGTTGCGCATGACACATCGTCTTATTATAACAAACTTGTGCCAAGTTATTTCAGACCGGACACGAAAGTGTGACGGACGGACGGGCGGACGGAGCCTATTTCTATATCCCCCTTTTTCTTCGAAAACGCGGAGGACAATAATTAGAATAATAAACCAATTAATAACGATTACAAACCTGAAAGTACAATTAAACCCATTTCTACGTAATGTCGAATGAAATGATTCTTCTGTGTCAGATATCCGGTGACGTCACTTTTATATCTCCTCTTATGATCCGATATAAAAAACACAGCCACAAATGTCACGCCCACTGCTATTGTTACTTCCATTTGAAATTCCTTTTGCCTAGAAAATGGAATTCCTAAAAGAAAAGAAAACGGAATTATATGAGAAAGTAATGATTTTATTTTGTAGATGTAGGTATTTTATGTAATGCTTGGTTTTTGTATGTTGAACAAACAATTTATCGTTTTTGTAAGTTAACGATGGGAATGTTTTCCTTTGGTTTTATCTACCACAGTGGTACATTGTAAATATTTCCAAAAGAAGGCCTGTCAATGAAAAACGAATTATCTATTCAAAGCAAAAGTATCTCTATCGAAACGGTTGAAAATATAACATTGTGAGCTGTCAGTATTTTTCACGCATAATTTCTTTTATATTTAATTTTGCATCTACAAGGTGGCATAAGTTTTTGTTATATGGGTCTCGCTAAAACGATTAGAACACACATTCTTACTTACTCTCATCTACCCATGAAAAGTTATATCCTGGTTCAAAGTAACTCTTTGTAGCATACGTGCCATTGATCATGTCTGGATATAAGTCAGTGTAACACGTGCCATCAATACACGTGCCAATATACCAAATAGCATAGCTCCTGTTAGCACAGTGCTCCGTAACAGCCAGAGTGTTTGTAGTGTTCCACCACGTGCCATTAAAATCATTTTCAACTTTGTCAGTAATAATATTATCACCAAGTCCATTGTAAGCATAATCTTCATTTAGAATATTGTAATAATCAGTTTTATTCACGGTGATGTTCCGGCCATCAATTTCAACGTGAACCCAACTTGGTATAATGCATAAAATTAGTTGGATCATTATTGATATACTCAGTATTATGATTGCTTGCGTCATCAAGCAGATTTTGAGCTTTTTCTTGGCACACATTTTAATATACTACCGCTCTGAAACCACTACAAATGAATTATAATTGTCACTTTTTAATTATACTTCCTTCTGAAAACACAAGAACCCATGGGTCGTTAAGTGAGGGCTGTTACTCAAACTGTCGGGTTCATTCGCAAAGTTCTCTGAAAAAGAAAATCTTTTATGACGTTTTTCTTTATTTATGTTTTACATATAACTGAAATTCGAATATCATTCGAAAATAATTTTCCAATCTTAACTAAACTGTATACCAAATTCAGGGAAAATTTCCGAATTTTTCTTGAATGAAAATCTGAATGTGGTCTGAACTGGTCGCATTGGGTATATTCACCGACAGGCTTAAGTTTGAGCTTTCATTCAGTGAACTTACTTTTCCTTACTTTAATCAAATTACACTTATTAATCAATTGTGACTTTTAGCACTTACAAAGGTTCAATATGAAGTTAATTATATCTATTGATACTTGACATGCATACCCTATACTTAATATCATTTATCATTTATAAGTATAATATACCAACTAGAGCTTCCGCTCGACTATTCTCAGTGCTTGACAGTAAGAAAAGGGGCATTACTTTGTAAAAAGGTAACTCAAGAGTTATGTGACCTGTGTCAATCGTGTTACACAGTAATCACGGACATAAAGTGTGTGGAGTTTCTACCAATTCCCTTCAGTAGTTCTGGGGATACTAGCCTGAGATTCAGGCGTTAATAGTTTTTGCTTATTTATAACATTTTTTTTCTTTATTCATAACATATGCGCTATTCCGTATTCGTTCGTCGTTTTGATAGTATCAAATGTCGATTTGCCAAACAGAAACATAAAAAATCGACAGACTGGAACCCAGGCTATGGAGATACCAACTTGCACTCAAAAACTTAACGACACCGGCACTACACCTTTTCTTTCTCCGAATAGTCGAGCTAAAAATG
Organism: Ruditapes philippinarum; assembly: GCF_026571515.1. Lineage (NCBI taxonomy): Eukaryota > Metazoa > Mollusca > Bivalvia > Venerida > Veneridae > Ruditapes > Ruditapes philippinarum. The sequence goes on from NW_026854003.1 coordinate 95,894, forward strand.
AAGATATTTGTGCGGTACCATGTGCAACTCGTTCGGAAAGGTTTTGTCTATTCGCAATGTTCGAATAAAAGTTGTTTCTGAACGTATATACAAATAGTGAAATAATCGAATCGCAGACACTTTATATTGTGTAATACTTAGTATATCAAAATAAAAAATCGCAGCCAAAGAAAAAGAAGGGAAAAAAAGAACGCATTTTTTCGACATACGTCTAGTATACTATATATACTGTCAAGCATATACCTGTTGAAACAAACACTGCTGCGTATTATGTTCATATGTAATACCTTTTCACCATCATAAATATTTCTAGACATCTAGGTGTTCTGATATAAGAAACATGCCAAATCAAATAACACCCCCTAACAAAAACAAAAATAGAAGTGAATAATAAAAAACGGAAAAAGCTAAAATAAAACTGGAATCTCATTTTTTTTTAAATTGTGTATTTTTGTACATGTTTTAAGAACTAGAATATTCAATTGTCACCAATTATTTATTGATAATTCAGTTGTCGAGGGGTAAAATCTCAAAGGCATTGAATTTACATGTCCTTCGTGTGCCTTTATGATGTAGTTTCATCGCCAGTAAATGAGATGTTGAATAATTGAATAATATTACGAGTATGTAATGAGATCAAGAGGAAATTCCAGGTGTTTTTACTCATATTACCGCTCGTGTCTGATGAAATGCTCGGAGAAATATACCTGTGCTTTTCTGAGTCCGCGATACAAAGAAACCAGAAATCCCCAGATTCTTGTTTTAATATCCAAACAACACCCAGACATGTATAGTTTGTGCTGTTCATTACATGCACCATGTTTTAGCAAGATATTCATTCAATGGCGCGGTCATTGATGAAAACAATCAACAACTTTGTACTGTAAAAATCAATACATTTCTTTTCATATTGAATTGTGTACTCATTAATTGAAAAGCAGAATGAAGTGTTAAATCAATAAAAAATAAAAATAGCTTACCTTGTTTATCTCTGTTGATTAATATAGAAAGAAATTCTGTTTTTGCAAGTAAATATTCCGAGTATGTTTTACACAGAATCAGATTCGCGCTGTGTAAATCAATACCTATATGCTTCTGGGAAACAGTACCACTTCTGTAAATAAGTTATGTACGGAATGCCGTTAGGGCCATTGCCTATGAATGTGTTGATCTGAAACGCGATAGTCGATAGTACGATGATGAAAACGCGAAATCACGAAACTACGATGGTGAAAATGCGAAAGCACGATGATGAAAACGCGAAAGTACGATGATGAAATCGCGACAGTACGATACTACGATGATGAAAGCGCGATAAACTATCGTGTTTTCACCATCGTACTGTCGCGTTTTCACCATCGTAGTTTCGTGATTTCGCGTTTTCATCATCGTACTGTCGTGTTTTCATCATCGTACTATCGCGTTTTCACCATCGTACTATCGCGTTTTCACCATCGTACTATCGCGTTTTCATCATCGTACTGTCGTGTTTTCATCATCGTACTGTCGTGTTTTCATCATCGTACTATCGCGTTTTCACCATCGTACTGTCGTGATTTCATCATCGTACTTTCGCGTTTTCATCATCGTACTATCGCGTTTTCATCATCGTAGTTTCGTGATTTCGTGTTTTCACCATCGTACTATCGACTTTCGCGTTTCAGATTAACATATTCATAGGCGATGGCCCTTACGGCATTCCGGAATGCCGTTAGGGCCATCGCCTATAAATGGTTTGATCTGAAACGCGATACTCGACAGTACGATAATGAAAACGCGAAATCACGAAACTACGATGGTGAAAACGCGACAGTACGATGGTGAAAACACGATAGTTTATCGCGCTTTCATCATCGTAGTATCGTACTGTCGCGATTTCATCATCGTACTATCGCGTTTTCATCATCGTGCTTTCGCGTTTTCACCATCGTAGTTTCGTGATTTCGCGTTTTCACCATCGTACTATCGACTATCGCGTTTTAGATCAACACATTCATAGGCGATGGCCCTAACGGCATTCCGTAGTTATGCCAGAGTGAAACTGCAATCGATATATATTCTATCAAAGGGAAACAAATCTTACATATATATTAAAATTGATGTTAGTTGTCTCCCTTTGCATCCTTAGCGCTGCATTGATGCATTTTTATAAAAGATGTTGTTAAATGTTTGTCGTAAAACTGCAGTTAAATTTTTGTTTATTTTATCATCTCATTTTTCATGTGTATGTTGTGAAAAATTCGTAATATTTGCAATTTATCAAAATAAATCTTTTCAAATTGAAATAAAACATTTTGTTATAAAAAATGTTACAGCAAAGTCATTCTCAAATAGACATTTACCAGTGTTAACGATCCTGTATATGCCATGTGATCATTTCTGAGTACACATGTAGTTAGGTAATACCAGAACGATTCTTTGAATTGTTAAAACATTTGAAAAAGCTGCAATAATTATTTTTGAATTTTGTAAAAAGAATACTTCTAAAATACTTGAATAAAACGAAATATGATTGTAAGTTTCCTTTTTATTAAATAGCGCATGCATGAAGACAGTGTTAAACGGTTAAAAGCCTAGTACTTAATGTATTGTTTATTAAGTTTTTAAAAAAATGGTTAATGAGTTGGGAACTATTACCCAACGTTACTTTACTTACCCTGCTATTTAGTTCCTATGTACATGCAGCAATTTTTATTATCCACGGAATGAATCTTCTCAATATATCATATGTTTAATAAGAAATAGATCATTCAACTACGCTGCGTATACTATTCCATTGAATTTAATACAAATTATTGTAATTCTTAATTGATTATTACTTGATACACGCACTTTTGTATGGTGGCTGATTTGTGCCATTCGTGTTTTCGCCCCGCGACCCCGCAAAGCGAAAAGTTAAAATGGCGGGGGCGCGGGGCGAAAACACGCTAAGGGGGCAGGGGACATATCCAAATGATGGCCCCGGTCAAATTTTTTAATAACTCAGACATGGTATTTTGAAGGTACTTGAAAATTCTGATATTTCTGTCATTGTAATTCTTTCTTGTTTATGTGTAGAAAATTAGAAGTATTTTACCTGAAACTTAGCATTTTGGTAGCTATGTATGTATTTGTGACTCTCCGAATGGAGGTGAAGAAGCTAAAAATCAAGCTTTGACATTTGGCGCCAAACAAGAAAAAAATTTCGGATAAATTTTGTGAAAATCTAAACGTATGACAGACATTTTATTGGTCATTTTTTAAAATACCATTGCTTGCACTGTGTGTTAGTGATATTTTTTTAAAGGAATTCGGCGGATTCTGGAGTATGCTGCACCTTCATGAAGATTGCCCATATTGGTATATTTTAGGTGTGATTTTGGCTGGGTGGGGGTAAATATAATTTGCTGTCAGTCATTTTTTAAGAAACAATGCATGCAAACTATCATTTTCTTCAATGTATGTCATATATCATTGAATAATGCTGTGCAACTGGTTATCTGCCTGTGAAACAGATTTTGAAATATTTGGAATTGTGTTTCTGGCCACACTGAAATACAAAATTGTTCATTTTTAGGTCCCCTGCCCCCTAATTAGCGAGGGTGCGGGGCGAAGTTTAAGCCCCCGCCATTTTACTTGTTAATTTACGACTTTATCGCTTGGCGGGGTCGCGGGGCAAAAACACGAATGGCAAAAATCAGCCACCATACTTTTGTCTAATGCACGTTTTTTTTTTCTGAGCGCTTAGCAGTTTTGGTAAACTTGACCGTTTTATATAGAGGATATTTGTTTGTTTTGCATGTAAGATTGAAATATAATTTCACTGAGTGAACACCAGATGCAATATTTTCACGAGTGGCGTAGCCACGAGTGAAAATATAATAGCTGGTGTTCACGAATGAAATATTTTTCAATCTTATATGTAAAACAAATAAATTTTCTTTTTATTTCATGCTTTTTAGGTGATTTTAAGTATTTTTTTACTGGTTTAGCCGCGTAACGTCACGCATTCTCCTTTGTGACGTCATCACATCATGACGTCACATAATCAATTTTGAAATATAGGTCTGTTAAATTTCTTTAATTTTGTTACGTTTTGATGATGTATGATACGGAATGCCATTAGGGCCATTGCCTATGAATGTGTTGATCTGAAACGCGATAGTCGATAGTACGATGGTGAAAACGCGAAATCACGAAACTACGATGGTGAAAACGCGAAAGTACGATGATGAAAACGCGACAGTACGATACTACGATGATGAAAACGCGATAAACTATCGTGTTTTCACCATCGTACTGTCGCGTTTTCACCATCGTAGTTTTTCGTGATTTCGCGTTTTCATCATCGTACTGTCGTGTTTTCATCATCGTACTATCGCGTTTTCACCATCGTACTATCGCGTTTTCATCATCGTACTGTCGTGTTTTCATCATCGTACTATCGCGTTTTTCACCATCGTACTGTCGTGTTTTCATCATCGTACTATCGCGTTTTCATCATCGTACTATCGCGTTTTCATCATCGTACTATCGTGTTTTCACCATCGTAGTTTCGTGATTTTCGTGCTTCACATCGTACTATCGACTATCGCGTTTCAGATTAACACATTCATAGGCGATGGCCCTAACGGCATTCCGGAATGCCGTTAGGGCCATCGCCTATCAATGGTTTGATCTGAAACGCGATACTCGACAGTACGATGATGAAAACGCGAAATCACGAAACTACGATGATGCAAAACGATGATGGGGAAAAAACGCGACAGTACGATGGTGAGAAAACACGATAGTTTTTTATCGCGTTTTCATCATCGTAGTATCGTACTGTCGCGTTTTCATCATCGTACTATCGCGTTTTCATCATCGTACTTTCGCGTTTTCACCATCGTAGTTTCGTGATTTCGCGTTTTCACCATCGTACTATCGACTATCGCGTTTCAGATCAACACATTCATAGGCGATGGCCCTAACGGCATTCCGTAGTATGATGACATCGACTTTCTTTTCCTAAAGAAGCAAAATTTACGCACGACGGCATTAATTTCTGCCTGTTATTCCATTTAGTTATGATTTTCTTTTCATCCGCATTCAGATATAGTCCGGCTACAGTGAAAATTATATTTTATAAATTTCACTAGTGGTTTATCAGAATATAATCATCTGATATATTACAATAAAACACTGGAAAGCATGAAATAAAAGATTCTATTTACAGATATTGCACGAAATTCACGGGTAGCTTGTAAATTATATATTATCTCATATATAACGATTATCTCGTGTTGTTATATGTAATTTGATTTTAAAAATGTCAAATTTTCCATCAGAATTAAAATTGATACACCGGAGTATTTAATTCGATTATTTGTCTTGTCTTCTTATAGAGTTTATGTAAATTCAACATTCCAATTTTTACGACATGAACGATATTAGTAATTATTTAAAAGAATACTATTTACAAATTTTTCATGTTCTTGGTAAAAAAAAGAAGAAAACCTGACTTTCCATTGTTCCATAAATTTTTGTTTAATTTTCTCATCAATCGGGATTATTCGGACTTTGTTGTGCTATTAAATCAATAAAATTAGTTTCGATTTCAAATAGAAAATGAGGCATCCCATTTGAATACACCATCTGATATCTTCTCATATTAATTTACAGTTACAACTAAAAGGTTTCACGTGATCAGTTGAAACTGAACTTAACTATATGCCCGATAGGAAAAATAAATAGCAAGAAAAGTGCGTGCTGAATATAAACGCGTAAATATGGTGGCTGATTTGTGCCATTCGTGTTTTCGCCCCGCGACTCCGCCAAGCGAAAAGTCGAAAATTAACATGTTAAAATAGCGGGGGCGCGGAGTGAAAACACGGTAATTAGCGAGGGCGAGGTTTAATAAATAAAACTTTTTTTTATTTATCTAACTTCGCCCCGCGCCCCCGCTAACTATCGTTTTCGTTCCGCGACCCCCCGTTTTATTTCTTAAATCTCGCTCCGCGCTCCCGCAGGGCGAAGTTTTATTTATTTAACTTCGCCCCGCGCCCTCGCTAATAAGCGTGTTTACGCTTCGCGCCCCCGCCATTTTAAATTGTTAATTTTCGACTTTTCACTTGGCGGGGTCGCGGGGCGAAAACACGAATCCACCATACGTAAAGACGATAAACTCCATTCTGAAACTTTATCTCACAATCATTGAACTTTGATGAAGTTAAATGTTTTAACATGTAGAAAAGTAAGTTAGTACCTTTTTAATTAAAGCAGCATGCCTCCAGATTCATGCTAATTTTCATGAAAATTTATTTTAAAGTAAAATATTGTGAAGTGAACAAAGAAAATACTTTACACATTGCAAACGGCACTTAAATCAACGTTAGTTACCAAAAAGAGGTCAAAATATACATAAATATATGTTACTGCGATAGTAACGCAGTAGAATTATAATAATTGATACTGCAAAATCAGTTATTTATCGCACATAACATGTAAATAATAAATTAAATATTGAATCTTTTTACTTTTCTTAAGATCTTAATACATTTTTCTAAAGATTGAATTTCTTGAAATATTTTGGCTCATCTGGAGGCGAACAGCTTTAAACTAAGATCACAAATAAAAGCAGGCAAAGTTCCGTGTCATGTAACAGATTACATAATTCGACTAAATGAAATGTCATTCATTTATTCAATATTATTGTATTACAAAATCGAGCTGCAAGGCTTCATTAAAATCTGCATTTACGCAGCAACTTTTTTTCAATAGCATGCAATATTACTCGCTGTTTATGACTAAAAATCCATTTATTTTCAAATACACTTCACGCCATCATCATTATTTTCATGAGCACTATTCTAAGGCGCATGCGCAAAACTTAGATAAAGAACGCAGAACAAGTCAGAGATGTCAAAATTGACAGAAGATTTAATTACCCTTCTTTTCACAATATTACTCTGCAAATAGTCCGTGATCAATAGCTCTGAAGATTTATGTTTTATTTTTGTCGAACAGAAAGCGATATCACACCGTATAACCGGCACCAGTGATTACAGGATACCAAGATTAAAATATCATCAGGTCATTTTGGACTCGTTTGCCAATTCGTGTTCAAAACTGGTTAAAATTTTGCAGCTTCGGAAATATCCATGAAACCGGTTGTCTTCTGTTCAAAATATCTCAAGTTTGAAATAAATAGAGAGATTTCGTGTTTATATACATAACAATTACCATTTAGGATCAGACTTGCAAAATATCAAGCCAGTATTGTCGTGATTTCCACGAAATGTTCGTTGATTTGTCATATAAATGCTCCTATTTGTGTTCCTGTTGACATTTCTCCATGACACTAAACTGCTCCAAATGTTTGTTATATAACAAGCTTGCTGGCGGGAAAACATAACTTTTGTGATTGAATCATTGTTTACACTCCGCTCAATTTTGATAATCTCTAACAAACCTACAGTTGATCAGGGGGTCGATAATAGATGAGGAAAAATATTTATTTTGCATTTATCAAACCACCTCTTCTTTCATGTTTTATGAACTTTATTTTGTATATATACTGACCCAAGGGATTTAAACAATTCAAATCTTTGTTTCAAGATTATATCATTTACGAACAAATAATTATGTCATCTGTATTTTTTTACCTCCGAATCTTGTCTGTGCCATTGTCGTCTTTCTTTGTATCTCGTCTTATTAATAACCGCCCTTAAATTTCTTCTGTTGTAAATATGGCGTCCCCCGTTTCAAGCAAAAAGGGTTAAATACATGCAAGAGCAAATGACCCTGGCGATATACATGGTTAAAACTGGAACTATGAGTAAAAAGTTGGCCGCCCAAAACGACTTTACTCGACAAGTTGAGTGGCCGTGTTCTTGAAGCACCAACAAGGCATGGGAAAAAACCTGGACAAACGGCAGCCGAACAGATGACGTTAGTTAATTATATAGCACAAACGCATAAAGTTAGATATTCAGTCACACGGAAAGAAGTTGTCATGGAGATTAAAAAATCAGTAAAAATACTGTCTGTTAAATTTCTAGTTAAATATCAATGCAAGACAGTCGAGACGTCATAACCTCAGATCCCCTTTCAAAATTCCATTTTATTTAGTTCCGCCCATTATTTTCTCGTTTAAGTCACACACACTCCTTAACTTGGGGACCATACGCCGCTTTAAATGAAAGGCACTACTGTGTCACATTGAAGGTTCCATGATAACCGCCGCATTAAGACATCTGCGGATGTTTCTAAATTCAAAATTTCACCATTTTCCGTGTTTAAATTTTGAATTTTGCTTAAGCCGGTGATAGGGGCGTGGACGGTAACTTGCACTTTCCAGTACCGTCCACGAACAGACTCAATCAAACCGAGCCTGCAACATTTTCAATTTTGTCTTGTTGGACTTTCTTTAGGGATTCTGTTTTTCTCTATTTTTCCGGATTGTACTCCTTTTTGAAATCAAAAAATTACATTTTGTGTTTTTTCTTTAAATGATTACTAATGTTGTGTTTTTCTTTATTAATTGATCATTTCACTCTTTCTTTTGTTTTACTTGTTTCTTTCTTTTTTTCATTTTTACCTTTTTTTTAGTTTTTATGTCATATTTTGAAATATAACTTGTCATATTATTTTATAAAAAAACCCATTGCATTTCAATACTTCAAAAAAAGAAAACATTCACTTCATTCCGATGATTCTAGTTTGTCAAAACTTCCTCACCCTCCTCCACCATGTCGGTTTTCTCATTACTGGAGTGCAATTCTATGACGAATCTTCTATTTCAGCATCAACTGCAATGTCTATCTCCCACTCTCAGTACTGTTTTTTGTGAAATACAGTTCTGCCAAAAGACAACCGTGATAGATGAAAAACTTCTTTGTTTTCTGAAGCAGTGTCGTCATGTTTAAGGTTGTACTTTGTCGCGCGACAGATCTCTTCAAATTTGCCACCACAATCTCTCTGGCATTACCGTCAGCATGATATGCTGGAAGTCGAACAATTTCATGGCCATGATCTTTCAAGAGGCTGTCAGATACACACCGGATTGTTGGTGTGTTACACCTACACAGCTGCAGTAGCTGGGCCTTCTACATGGAATCTTTAAAGGCAACATATTGGCGACGTAATCAGTCCTAAATTTTGGCTTGAGTAGAACACTTGTTGGTTTGAATGTTATGGTACATGGCGTTGTCCATTATCAAGACTGATCTTGTTAGAAAATTTGGAAGAAGTTTTTCTCTGACCCACTTCAGGAAAATTTCGTCATTCATCTCACTGCGGTAATCTCCAGTAAAATACTTGGATATTGACTCCAGTGATGCTCCTTCAATAAAACCTATCTCGCTTTCGGCGTGTACCACAATCAAAGATCACCAAAGTGAACTCTGGCTGCAACTATATCTGAACGATCCATTAGAATACTTCCTTCTGTTTAACCGTGTCTTCCTCCATTACGAAGCCGAGTTGCCCTTTCTGGCCGATTTTCTGTTATAAGGCTTCTTGAATGGTCTTAATATTTTGCATAATTTGCATCATCATTTCTTGTTTTGTCCGTTTAGACTGCATGGATGTTCAGCCTGGCTTGGCTCTATAATGGTAGATTCATTTCGGTTCCGGTAGGGTAAAGGTGCAGTGTTGTATACACAATAACTTTTGATAGAACACGTCGGATTATTAATCTAAGGATTGCTGGTTGTGTGGGTTTATGTCCCGTCAAGGGCAAGTCGTTGTTTCCTTGAAGAAGAAAGTTTATACTACACCTTGTTTCCCAGTTTTCGCTTAGAATGTTTTTGGTATATCAATAGTATTACCAAATTCTAATATACAGTTTTCAATTTGCCTATATGTTTATGTAACTGTAGTTTTTCAGTTGCAATATTTTCTCAAGATGTAAAAGTGATCAATGCTATAGTTAAATTGAAGAAACACTATAACAAACGTAATTTGAAATCAAAGGAAGTCCATCAATTCATTACAATTTTACATACCATGAAAACATAATCGTATGTCTGTGAACTCAACAGTTGTGATGTACTCTCATATATAGGAAATTGAACGTTTTCAAGTTAATCGCTCTGTTTATATTTGGCTTGTAACTGTGTACCGATAAAAAGCTGTTTCGATACACCTACCGCATTAAATAAAAATCTTCTTCTGTCATGAGAAAAGTATTACAAATGAGATTTTTCAGTCTCAATTGTAGATAAAAGTACAATACGAATAAAGACACTAAAATAGAGTGATTTTGATCTTCTGTCAGAATGTTGGCAACTTTCAGAGCGGTCTATCATCATCGGCAGATTCCAAAATACATTTCTGCCTAAAGTGACAGCATTTTCAATTCGACCGGGCTATTTTATTCTTAAGAAAATAGACACTGGATTGATATTTTGCATGCATGACTCTAAGAGATGAGTTTTTATGTGTATAACACTAAACCCCTTAGTTTTTATGTAAATTTTTAAATTGAAATATTTTGAACAAAAAAACCCAAACATTTTCACCGAGTTTCTAACTGCTCATATTTTTCTTTCTTTATTTCATTTTATTTTTTGAAATGAGGAAACCGTTAGTATGTCTAGTCAATTGGACAATAAGTCTACACTAATGAAATTGAGCTTACTCGCGTAATATGAATATGCCAACAAAGCTTATAACCTACCTTTAGTAATCAGTATTTTTTGTCTGTCATCACTGACGCCGGTAATACGGCGTGGATATGTTGCAACATTCTCTTAAATGTGTGGGTAACTTTACTTACAACGGCGAGATACTTCTAGCAAATACGTCTATCAAATTAAGAGTTATTAAGAAATTGATTTTGACATGCCATATTTCAGCTGCAAAACTTTAAAATAATCCAATCATTTGCATTTTCTTTAACTCCGGTTTCATTTTCTGAAATTGATCATTTTGATTCCTTCTTTTCCTTTCCTGTTCCGTTCCGTTCTGTTCCCTCCCGCTCCCTCACCCCTCCTTACTTGATTGCTGTCTTTCTTGCTTTCTTGCTTGCTTTCTTGCTTTCTTGCTTGTTTCCTTCCTTGATTCTTTCTTTCCTTCATTTTCTTCAATTCTTTCTATACTTCTTTCTTTTTTTCTGTCATTCTTTCTTTTTCTCTCTCTTTCTTTCTTCATGATTTAACGCAATTTTGACAGAGGACAAACTGTCAGGCAGATATCATCATAACTTACGCAGAACCAGTCATAACTTCAATTGTTTCCAAAGAATCAAACAATGTGAATATAGTTCAACTGTAGTGATTTCCCTCAGGAAAATCTTTATATCATTAATCTTGAACGTCTGGTGTCGGAATTGATAACGACTTTTGTTCAGATAATGTTGTAAATCATCAAAACCACATACTTTCATAACGTTTCAAATAGTGCAAACATTGTTTGGAAATTTTTTTAACATGGATTTGTCCAATTTTCAGTGTCATAATGATTACTATAATAATTACTATAATAACGGTATCATTGTAACCACCATTACTATTATAATCATTGTGATTATTTGCAGTATTGTCAACGTAATAACTTTAGTTTGTCATCATCTTCAATATCATCATCAGCAGCAGCAGCAATATATCATCATCACCACCACCACCACCACCATAATTAACATTATCATCATAATAATAATAATAATAATGATGATAATACTCATCATCATCGTCAGTAGCATCATCATCATCATCATTATCACTGTGATTTGTCTTCATCTTCAACATCATTGTCATCAGCAACATTAACATATGATCATCATCATTATCATCATTCTTATCAACATTATCATTATAACTACCATCATTGCAACCTCAGTCATCATCAGCATCATCGCCATTGTTATCATCATCATCACTACCACTACACCCCTACCATTGTCATTATTATATAATCATCGATGCTGCTGTCAACGGGACAAATATAATCATACATTTTAGACACTTATAAAGGTATTGTCTAATATAATTTGACAGTTAAAAGAGATGAATATTTCAATGAATAAACAAGATAATTCGTTTTAAAACTAATGTATTTAGTTCACTCTTGGCAAGAAAACATACAAAAAATAGCACACGTATTTCGTGATATTCACAGCAAGTTTTAATCTTCAGAACATAGAAAATTGCATTAAAAACATACGATTACAAAATATCTCTGCACATCAATAATAATTAGTGTATAGGCTTTCAGAAATATCTATAATTTTATAAAGCTTCTTAAAGAAGAGAAACATACAAAAAATACCTTTTTATGATTTTAACAATATATGATTAAATCCTATCATTAAATATATTATTCTTACGAAAATAATGTAAATTATACAACATACTTTTAATATATTAGAAATTGTAACAGAACTTTACTTCATCTTTTATCTTTTTACACTTAGTTGCAAAAGAAAGTGTGCACTTAAGGTGAGCGGTGGCCTAGCTGTTAAGGTGTCTGCCTCTCAACCCATGGATCATGTGTTCGAGCATTACTCGGGTCACGACCATGTTTCTTCATTTGATTCCAGAACTGGTTGGTTCCAGAAAGCGGGCTCGTTTGCAAGAATTTGTTAAATTAATATGTTTAAACTAAATTGGGCACTTGGTAACTTGGAAATTTTGAATACATACAAAAGCAAAAAAGTGGCAAATAGTATCAAAGTTTGCAGAAAAGTATTGACCATACAATAGTTTACTTTGTGTTGAAGTTTGGTTTGATAATTATCAGAGGTTTGGTTACGGGTAAAAAGCGGAAGGTTGAAAATTAAAAGTTGCAAAATTGTTATTTTTAACAGTTTTTTTGTATTTTTTTATCTCGTTATGTGACAATTAATGAGTTTTTGTTGCATTTATCTGATCTATGGATCAAAGAAACTGTTTGAGACTGCATGAACATTATATAATGCCATATGGACTTGGGTTCGAGTCATGTTCCATTCAAAAATATAACTATCAAAAGGAAAAACCGCATTACAAAAAGAAAACAATTCTGTAAATTTATTTTTTTATCCCTCAGCTGTTTAACCAAAGTTCTGATAATAATCTTTCTATTAAATATCAACCGTCAAACTATTTCTGCTAATTTTGATAGCAAATATGTTCATACTTTACTTAATTAGTATATAAAAGTTCCCTGTAACCAAGTGCACACTTTCTTTTGCAACTTGGTATATAAAATTACTCGAAAAGTGAAAATTACATGTAACTTGCGCATTTTCTGAGGATAATATGAAAAAATTAATTAAATTAATTTTTTAAACTTAAATTTCTCATGAATATAAAATGTACGTAATTGAACCACATTCAATGTTACATGTGACAAGTAAACCACAATTGTTTCTGGTAGGAGCTTGCAGACTGGTAGGAGCTTACAGACAGTGTTATAACCACCGACGCACCGCCAGATCGTAAACTCGTCCATGACGTCAGCAGACGATAAATAAACGATAACTTAATTCTCATTGCATTTATATGAAAATATCACAAACAAATTGATGCACACAGTAATAAATTCGGAGAAACAATTCCTCCGGGATCAATAAGATATATTTATCTGATATTTTGCCATGGGAATATAAGTAATATATGGTAATACAAATCAAACATGAGAAAGATATTGTTTTAGGAAACAAGCAGGGAGAATGCTTCAAAAATGGATCATTATGAACTTTTCAAAAATTATATTTGGCATTAAAGTGGAGAGAAGATTAAATTTTCTTAACACAAAATTCCATGGACCTTCTGGCAATCCGTAAGTTGTAGGGTTGGTGAAATACATCATAGGTCATGCCAGTGCCGGCAGATTTATAATTACAAAGATTTTAATAGGACATATGGTAAAGTCTGATCTGTTATATTCAGTTGTAAACAGCCATAATATATACACGTCTATATAACCTATCAAAAATATCTATAACAAATTTATTATATAGCAAAAACCTTTAATTTGGGGCAAAATGAATGCATGTTTTATTTATTAATTTGACAGCAACCGTATATATAGATAATGTAAACGTATAATGAAAAGCAACGTACGTTACAGTTTATATTATACTCCTATTTAAGATATACTCTAAAGTAAGACCGCAGCATTATTAAGACCAAATTTGAAATAAAAAAAGATTTTTTTCATATTTCAATTGTGAGAAGAACCATATCTAAGACTTTCCCGCTTATACACAATTTAGACCATCATTTTCAATCACAATATTATTTGTTTTATTCTTTATTTGGCATGAAACAATGTGATTAGACGATTATACAAAGAATACAATAATACAAGGTGAGAAAATCAAATTCAGAGTGGTTAAATTCACATGTATTTTGTAGAGAATTTGATTCTTATTTGAAATGCAAATTGCATACAACATTTAATATTTAAATTTTAAACCAGACCAATGAGCATATACTGTTTACAACCGAAGTTCCCAAGAATTTCGTTCTCATGATTGCCAAAATGAGTGTCAAAATATCTTTTTCCTTCTTTTTTATTTTTAGATTAAAATACATTGTTTCAACATGTACATAGAAAATGACCAACATGGGCCGCTTTTATAAAAATATATTTTCCTTGATAATAATAAACATTTAAGAGACCATCTTGCAATTGAAACCACTTTGGTTAAGTCCCAATGGTTTTCTTAAAAGAGGGATTTACTATCGACCTATGTAAAAGACAACTTTCTACTGTTACGCTACTCGTGAAGCAATGGCGGAACCAAGTACACTACACAAGCACTATCGTGGCTCCGCTTTTAAGCATATAAAAAAGAACTTATAATTCGTAATATAGATACTTAATTGGTTCATTCAGATCTCGACACGAGTTTACCCCCTTCCTCAACACATTGTCTTAAAGAATTTCTAGCGCAAAGTTGGCAGTATACTCAGGTACATTCAAAAGACTAAACATACAATAAAATTAGAACTACAAAAGTCAAAATGATTCATGTGAAGAAGGTTTGTGAACTTAAACAAATATGTATGGTAAAAATATCACATCATTCTAGTGGTTAAAAATAAAAAAAGTTCACACAAGTACCTAAGCACTAGTTTCATTTTTTATGGTGTGGTTAGGGGAATATGTTTGCTTGGTATGTCGTCTGCTTTTGCTAGGGGATTGCACGCGCTCTGTGTGTCGTCTGCTTTTGCTAGGGGATTGCGCGCGCTCTGTGTGTCGTCTGCTTTTGCTAGGTGATGGCGCGTGCTCTGTGTGTCGTCTGGTATTGTCAGGAGAATGTGAATGTACAGCGTGTGTATTAATAATAACATGTGAAGAATTCGATGGATTGCTTCCGTTGCTCCGATTGCACCCATTGTCCCCATCCCTCTTTTTGAACTTGTCTTTCCCGCCTCTCACTTCTACAGTTGATTTAAACGCTACAGTTTT
Source organism: Ruditapes philippinarum (assembly GCF_026571515.1). Classification (NCBI taxonomy): domain Eukaryota; kingdom Metazoa; phylum Mollusca; class Bivalvia; order Venerida; family Veneridae; genus Ruditapes; species Ruditapes philippinarum. The sequence goes on from NW_026854003.1 coordinate 111,257, forward strand.
CTTCCGTATACTTCCATTCGTAGAATTTGTCGACACGGACTGTGTGTACCCTCCGGTAGAAGTTTGAGCCTTCGGGTCCACCAGGGGGACCAGTTGATTATTTGCATTGACACCATCGTGTACAGCCACGGAAAGATTTCCACTACCGTACTCATCTTCGCTTAAAATTAGTTTGCACATAGTTGCTACAATAAGCAGGCACGATAAAAGCGCTAACAAGCCTCCTGCGCCTGCGCATATAAGGGCGTATGGAACGTCAACTTCGTAATTATCAGACAAAACCCTGAGATCTTCATTGACATCTATAAACGTGGAAGTTGGGACTAGTATTAAAGCACCTGCAAAAATATATAATTCAGCTAATTTAAATCATCAAAATTATATTGGCCTATGTCATCACCACCTCATTAAGCTTAAGATATGCATTTATTTTGTTTTTCTGAAAAGCTAATTAGTTTTGATGTGCTCTTTATTAAAAAAAAACACGCATTGGACAATAACCTGAACCATCTTTTGTGTCTGTTGCCTTTAAGATTTTGGTTCAGTTATAGTGATTTAGAATTTTAAATGGAAGTCAAAATACTACTTTGTTTACACTTCGCTACTGTTACGACAAATAGTTTCATATTCAGAGCTACCTACTTCAGTTACAAAAAAAACAACAAAACATCTTACATGCTCTAAAATCATCATTAAAATCCTATAAAACTCCTTTTTGCCCTTTCTAAAGAAGGAGAAAAATATTTGTTTCTGAGGCATGTGTCATTAAAAGGTTCCATCCTCACTGGTATTGGAAGACTTCAGGTGCCCCTTCATGCAGTATACATGTATTATGATCAGGCGGACACCTGGGTAGTAGAACCACCGAACTTCCGTAAGCTAGCTAGGTAGCTTACACATATGAGAATCCAACGTCCCTGGCATGGTTCGAACCCACAGCAGTGAGAGGAATGTAATTTAAAGTCTATGGCCGTAACCACTCGGCAATTGAGTCCCCTGACTAAGCGGTTAGGAATTTTTAGCCCCTTAACCAACCAATAAACTGTATTTGACTATAACAACAAAATGGAGGTCTTTCTTACCCGAATTCGAATTTTGTAATAAAAAATCAATATACAAGTATGTTTGGGTCCAATTGATCGGTTCTGTAATTAACAATACCGATAAACGCCAAACGATGAATTATTTATAGTAATTTGATATTTTTATATTTTATCAATATATTTGTTCAGGTAAAATTTAATTAATTTCAAGTTTTCATATTTATCAATCACCCAGCTGTCAACCATGGATCATATTTGATCATTCTAAAACCTCGATGTAAATAAAAATAGAATAAAATTTCTGTCATTGATACACTTAAATGCATAAAATTATAGTTAATGACTTGTTTGCAGTTTACACTGTAGTAAGGAATCAAACTGTGCCTGAAATAATGCACGGAAGCGCACCTCAGGTCTTCCTCCACCAGTAAAGCTGGAACGTCGTGATATGACCTATACTGTGTCGATGTGACGTAAAACCCAAAACAAACAAACAAAAAACGTGGCCTATATGGTTATTCTTTTGGCTGACCTAATGATAATTTCAGGTGGTCTAATGATCAATTATCAATTCTGCCTTTTAACCCATGGGTTTTTGGTTCGAGACCTACACGGGTCACAGCCATGTTTCGTAACATGACACAAATATAGGTTTGTTACAGGAAGTGGACCCGAAAGTAGTTTAAATAAGCAACAAACTCGCATCAAAATGCAGCTATAATAAATATGTTTTAAATAAATATTTAATAATTTAATAATACCGGAAATAGTTTGAACTGGAACAAATTATAGGACGAAATAATAAGAGAAAACAGTCGTCTTTGCAACGAATTGGTAAATTTCTAGAAATATTCATGACAGTCAAGTTCAACTGAATATAGATATTGATCTATTTGCAATTGCTTGAAGTTACAATATAAATATGCATACGACAAAAAACTGGGCTACGATGTTATTGATCTTTCCTGATTCTATCTTTTTCATCATTAGTTCTGATAATTATAAAGACGAATAGAATGTGGACAAAAAGGCAAAATAACATGAATTCGGTACTTCTGTTTTGTCCTCATGTTTAACGTTATTGATCCTCGAGCTTTCAAAGAGTGATCAAAATAGACAGGATGATTCCAGACGATACGCAGAGTACTTCATCGTCTTTGGCAGACGACAAATTTCTCAGCATGCAAAGGAATAATAACGTATCAGTCCGTTACCTGAAATAACTGCATAACAAAATACCATACAGAATCGAGATTGTCGTGGTTCCTCGTCGCTTTTCCCTGCTATAAATAACTCAAAGCTCTTCTTTTGTTTCCTCATCATTATAAGGCCCATCAGTATGAGCACCAGAGCACAAGCTGTCTCAATTTGAAACTCGAGAAGTCTTGGAAACGGAAACCCTTAAATAAAAAGATAATAAGCAATTTTTACAAAATTATACCTCGAGCAGACGACACAGTCAATGTTATCAATTCTCCCGCGGTTTTATAAATGTCATGTGTCGACAAACATTCCTTCTGATGAGTTCTGGGGAATTAATTCTTAACACGCTAAATATCTTAAATGGACTAATCCGTATTTCAGTCTGGACGAAACCATTCGGAATTTTAGGGAAATTTTAATTTTGCACTGACTAAATAGCGAATACTGCAGAACATGATAAGTCCGCATGATCTTTCGAGTATGAACTGGTCGTATTAGTAGATTTCAGTTGCCGCTTGCAGGTTTAGAGTTAGTAGCATCTCTTGCTATAATAATGAGCCACGTACGTTGTAACAGCCATAATTTAATTTCTTTCTAACGTTACAGTAAAAAGCTAAATATTAACAAAACGAGACTTTATCGGGAAAATTCATGCAAAATTGTTTATTACTTTTTGCAGTAGTTGTTCATGGGTCATAACTATTTCCACGAAGTAATTTTTTGCCTTAGGTTATATTCTTATGATTACTGTCATTCTAAAGTTAATAAGATTGAAAAATGGCAAAGAACGAGCCAGACGAATGTTTCTATTTCAACATTGAATCATCAACATCATCTGGAATTTAATTAGCGCAAAAGATACAAAAAATATGTTTTTAAATGCAATACAGACATTCCAAATATATTAAGGAAACGGGAAAATCTTATTTTACGGCTTTGCAGATCAGTCCTTGTAAGAAACGGCAAAGCAAAAATTTCAAATATCATTTTTTTCAGAGAGACAAAATCTATAAATATTACAAAACAAAATAACTTCATTAATACTCAATCCATAGTCTTTAAAAAATAAAAAGCAAAAATATATTTTCAGGCAAAAACAAGGCAAAGTCAGGAAACATGCAGTCTATATAACAGAACACTATCAAGTTAGAGTTTATATGTTGGCTGATTTGTGCCATGTTTTTCGCTCCACGGAACCCAGACAAAAACACGACAAAGTAACCACTTTGTCGTGTTTTCGCCTGGCGACCCGTGGAACAAAAACGACATGACACAAATCAGAGTTTAGGTGTAAATGTATGAAATTTACACTAGTTGAGGTGATGAGGGTGACAGTTATGTGCCTTATGCTATAAAGGCAATGATGGAAGAAAGGGCAGTATTTGGTCTTGTTATGCAACAAGCACTTACAAAAATATTTAATTGTGGATTCAGAAAAATATATTGCAGTTAAATGATACAAAATGATAGAAACTATATTAAGTCAGATACATTCTGAAGAGACAAAACAGAACAACTATGATATAAGCATTTATGAAGTACATTTCACGTAATAACACTGTTCAGAAAATTACAATTTTTATCAGTAATTGATGTCATGCTTCGCACTTTTAGTGAAAAATGAATATATATTTCTGAATTTATATTATTTAGTTATATATGTATAAAAGGATATACTTACTAGAATATCTGGCTGTGAAATTCTGATCCAGTCGGTCTTCAAATTTGTCTTTGCCATTTGAACTTTGATCATCCCCAGACGACAATCGATCGTATGGTTTAGTCAAGCAAGTTCCATTCCAGCATATCACAAGGTACCATAGGGCAAAGTTTTGACTCACAACTGTAGAATAAACTTGATCGTAGAAAATTGACGTCTCAATGGTGACGTTGAGCCACCCGGGAGCGGCAAATGCAATAAGTTGAGCCCCAAACGATACAATCAAACTTGCCATACACATATTTATATAACAGAGCCGAGAAAACATTTTTGGTGACACGATTGGTTATTTATGTTTGTTTTCGCGCTTTTTTCCTCTTTACCTTTTCACGTCTGCCCCAAAGATAATATGTGTTGGAAATATCAGAATTCTTGCAGACGTCCACATCACTGCAGCTACATATGATCTTATCACAGTCTTGGCAGTATTTTTGGTTCCCAGCCTCAAATCAGCTTCATGGACGCAATGTCCTTGGTTGCAAAATCATGCTTTGTGAAATGTGATTTCTAAATTAAAAATAAATGTAATTATAATGTTGAAACAATAATAACTAAAGATTAAGTTTCCAATTCGTTTAAAACCGATTGCAAAAATATCTCAGAATTGCATCCGGTTAAAACGTCATTAACGTTTTAATGTCGTGTTAATCAAACATTAGGCAGGCATCTACACCCGGTAAAATCTATTTCCCGATATGTCCTATAAAGCATATTTGAAATGAAAACAATTTTTAAAATTAAAAAAACAGCAACAACAAAAAACACTTATTTGTTGATACACATCTTTTTTTTCTTCTTAAAAAAATAGTGTTTCAGTGTAAAAGAATCACAGACATTTTAATAATCAACAATTCAATGGCATATCCTCTTTGAACAGTTTGTTGACCTTCACTGCCTATTGGCAAAGACATTATAAAAAATCCTCTAAAGAAAGTGTCAAAAGGTCCACTTACGTGATTTCGTAAATTGATATAATCACCAAGTAGTTACTTCCAATTTGCATTTAATACATGATATCGGTGTAAAATCGTTAAATCTATGGCATAAGAAATAAAATCAATCACTGCACGACTCCGTCATAGTGCCGGCATTTGGAAATCCTCGGAGAGTATCGTTTTTTCCTCGTATGCCAATACATCTAAATATAGCATCCAGCAATTCTGCGATATTTCCCGACCTTGTATTGATCGCACTTTGAAATCAATGACAACGTGAATTTGTGAGATGACGGTTTAAAAGCATTACAGTAATGCAATTAAACACTCTCATCTTAGTTAAACACCGTGTGAGGTTTTAGCTAGTGTTGTTGTTGTCTGTCTTATGTATTTTGACAATAACCGAATCTTCTTGAATATCGATAAATCAAAATTTGAAAATGAATGTACGTAAAAATCAAGAATTCAATTGTCCTTAAATAGTTTATTCCTAATGCTACACATATCACAATAGTTTTAAGTTAAAAACCACGTGTATTTAAAACAGTTGTTTCAATTCAAAGGATTACTCGTATATAAGTTTTCATTAAAACAAAAAACGGACAAATACGATAAAATAAAAACAGTAAGACCCAAATATTTAACACGAGTTACTTCCCCAGCTTCAGCGTCTCAATCATAAAAACCCCTTTTTAAAAGCAATCATCCATTTTGAGATTCTTTGGCACAATAACGTCAATTCAAAAGGCCTTATATAGGTTGGAACTTCATCAACGAGAATTTTACCAATGGCAACTACTCGGCCCTTTCCGTCAGTCTTCGGATAAGGACCTCGAACACAATAGTATGAATACACAGAACGGATGCGGTATTTCGGTCTAACCTACGCTAAGAAACTAATCATGTAAACAAATAGTAATTTAATGCTGGAAGTTGTTGACAAGTTTATTTCAAATATTTGTTGTAAATGTCCACCTAAAATAAGTGAATTCATAGCTACAAAAGCAAACAATACATTATTTCTATATTAATTATTATGGTTGTAGAAATCGTATGAACAAAAAACCAACCTGTTGACATTTAGTCGGATTTGTTTAAAATTGTACATCAGTGGGCATATTTAAATTACAAATTGTTGTCAGACATATTTTCAATCATAAGTGTACCGAAACAGACTTTACTTTTCTTTTGGATGTCAAATTTATACATTCGTTTTACATTATCTCTGTTTCTGTTTACATCTGAAACCACGTGGTAGAACTACTTTCAATCCGTATTGTTTCCGAGGTTATTATAGATAATAGCCGAGGCAGTTCCAAATGAAATTTTACGTTCATTATGACGTCACCCGTGGCTTTTACATAATCCTACCACAAGTGTTTATTTTTTATTCAATAACAAAAAAAAAAAATGAAAAAATAAAGAGAGAAAATGTATGTAAACATAAATTTATAAATAAACAAATGAAGTCGCTTCTGATCGTGTGTTTTTTTTGTTTTTTTTTGGGGGGGGGGGGTTTTTTTTTTTTTTTTGGGTGGGGAAAGTTTAATAAGACACCACAATTTAGACGCATAGCAATAACTGCTGATAAATTAAGCCGGCGATTGTTGCAATAGGTCATGTAAAGTTGTAAAGTTAGCAAAAATGTAATGCCATGCATAAAATCATCAAATATGCATTTTCTATTTTAGAATTCATATTTTGCTATTATATTGACCGTTTAAACGTATGACATACACAAGATTAGTGTATACGACAAGATAGATATACAAAATGTACCATCCGTACTATTGAAGAGAGTGATCCAGAATGACGTTGCTCACGTAATTGCATTACGTTATATTCTGGAATATATACTTAGGTATATACTAAAAGTAACAATATTAGAGAACATTGGTCTTTTATTTGTACTGAGCTTACAATAATGTATCACATTTGACATGTCAGCGTCTAATGAAATCCTGACCTTACAAAATTCCACTCCAATCCAATACAAGTTTTCTAGATATTTCAAACACCTATAACAGGGCTGGGAATCAAAACTGCGTCGTATCCTACAAAATGTAAACAAACGCCGCCATCTTGGAACGAAAAACGTATGTTTTTGTTTATAACTTTTTTTGTTGGAAATGACTGAAAACCAGATATATGTATTAACACGCTACACTATTTTCCGCTTCGTTCGGTATATGTTGCTTGCACAACTATTTTGTAAAACAAAAGTTATAGCGAACTTGCATCTCGAAGCGGGGCAGAATTTTTATGAAAATGTGTGGATACGACGCAGTTCATATTGCTTTATCTATCGTTTTTTCCCTCAAATCAATTATATATTTGTTTCAGAGTTCATCATAAACTTCGAAATATAATTTTGCATCATTTTAGTATGATTTTTACGAAATGATACGACGCAGTTGAAAATAAAATATGATACGACGCAGTTGCATTTTTGGCAGTCTTTTCAACAGGGATAATTTTGGCACAAAATATTTCTATTTTATGGAATAATCACTTGCGCTAGATAAAAAAACCCAGATCATTTGCGGTGTATAGCAATGTTCTGTTGCTTTTGATTATTTAGAATAAATGCATTGTGTCATGTCCAATATTACATTTAATTTGAAAGTTTACATTGCGGAAGCTACTTTTCAGTTAAACATGTTACCTAATTGTTCATAATATCTGAAATGATTTCTTATATTTTCCTGAATGCTCAATATTATCCCTATTTTTTTTCGCAAAAAAAATATAGAAATCTATTAACTTGAATTCATGTTGGCTAGCTACGCTCTAAGTTAACTGTGGTTCTGCATGTTCTGGGTAATGACTGCTTTTTTGTGGTTTGTTTCCAAACTTTCACTCTACACATTAGCTTTACTAGGGGCGAGGACCTCAGGTGCGCCTTTGTGCATTATTTCAGGCAAAATGGTGCACCTGCAGAGAACCATCCACATTTTGAAACTAGCTTGATAGGTTTTCCACACGAAAGAATAAAAAGTCCCTGGTGGTTTTCGAATTCATTGCAGTTCAGTTCAAGTGATTTGAATTCAGTAAACATAAACAGCTCGGCCACGGTCGGACACACCTGTCTGATTTGTTTTTTCAACAAAATTTGTTAACGTCAGCTGTACAAATAAGCAGCTTTTTTATTAACTTCGGGCATAATTTTATTATAAGATTATAAATATTTGAATTAATTATAAAGAGAATAACATTTAAATTTCTTATTTCGGTAATCCTCTGTGAAGTCATTTTCTGAAAACCTTTGTTTAAGTTTTCAGGCAATTCATTATCAAATAATCACACTTTAGTATGAAGGTTTGTTAAGATGCCATGTCTCTAGTCTGTTGAAAATTCGATGCGATAATCTGACCTTAATTTTCTGTTCAATCACAGGAGCTTGAATGTCTATCAATAATTGCCCTAAAGTCAAATTCCCAAAAAAAATCCATACCTATATATAAAAAAGTGTTTTTTTTATATATAGGTATGGTTTTTTTTGGGGAATTTGACTTTAGGGCAATTATTGATAGAATTTCAAGCTCCTGTGGTTCAATATTGTTAAAACTTCTTCAATACTGTTGAAAGATCATGTCTGCCTACATTTGTATATCTGTATCAAATTTATCGGTGCATAGCGTAAAATACCTTTGCAAAACGGACACCTTCTTTACAAAATAATCTGTAGTTGTATGCTATGTAACTCGATTTTGAAAATATAAAGTTTTTTTAATGGAGAAGAATGATACTTAAGTGCAAATATAGAAAATACATTCCGTAGACCTTTCCTCATCGGCGATAAAGAAATGCAATACGACAACATCAGAGGTAAAGTTCCGCGGCGCTGAACATAAAATGACTAAACGGAACGCATAACCTACTTGCAAAAATATATTGTAGCTTAACCATTTAAAATATAATTTTAAAGATTTAATGTTCAGTTTTAAATAATAAAGCTCATCTGTTCTCACCGATTATTAAGAAAATGAATACAATAAAATCGGCACGTAAAAGACATAAGTAATAACGGAATTGACGGAAATTATTGCTAATTACAAGTAACAAAGTTAGGCATGCAATTTGCGCATAGCTCTTTTCCGATAGCAAGAGACATTTTTAAAATTTGTAATTCTTTCTCTCTTTTTTAAAAAAAAAAAAAAAAATCTGATTAATACTAGTACAGGGTTCAGGAGAGGTTACACTGGAATAATGAATTTTGTATCAAAAATAGTAATCACTCCCATTTTGAACTCACGGGAACAATTTTAGAAGCATGCTAAGGCAACACTGGAACACGTTGTCATATGGTTGTGCGATCACGTGTTTATTGCACAATGTATGTTGCATTTAATACGGTTTTTCGGAATTTGTAGAAGCTCAATATGATAGGTACTTAAATGCGACCGAAAAATGCAGCCTTAATAGAATTGTATAACATTTCCATTTTTATGGAACCAATGAGTGACCTCTGCTTTTGACTTAAGTTTTAAACAAGAAATGTTGTTGGACGTTATTAGCATACCTAGCACATAATGTAAATAGTTTAAAACCAATATGCAGCCTGCAATGAAAATACAACTGCGTCGTATCATATTTTATTTTCAACTGCGTCGTATCATTTCGTAAAAATCATTATTTTCTTGGAAAATAAACATCTCTTTTTAATGAAAATTTAGTAAATGATGCAAAATTATGTTTTGAAGTTTATGGTGAACTCTGAAAACGAGTATATAATTGATTTGAAGGAGAAACGATAGATAAAGCAATATGAACTGCGTCGTATCCACACAATTTCATAAAAATTCTGCTCCGCTTCGAGAGGCAAGTTCGCTATAACTTTTGTTTTACAAAATAGTTGTCTAAGCAACATATACCAAACGAAGCGGAAAATAGTGTAGCGTGTTAATACATATATCTGGTTTTCAGTCATTTCCAACAAAAAAAGTTATAAACAAAAACATACATTTTTCGTTCCAAGATGGCGGCGTTTGTTTACATTTTGTAGGATACGACGCAGTTTTGATTCCCAGCCCTGTATAATTCACATATAAAACACTAACAAATACATATCAATGTAGTCACGTTTGTATTCAAACGAATTTGATTAACCTTTTGTTATATGAATCACATTGTTTGACTATTTCAATATGTACGTTGAAAGAACATGTATTCAAAAGCGTCAATATAAATGTCATGTCTTAAAAATTGAAACTGTGTGATCGAGTGGTACATTTTCTTTTTGTACCAACAATATGTTGACAAACACTTTATAAAATCACACAAATGTGTGACATTTATATTGTGACATATGGGATGAGCTGCGGAGGTCTTCCTCTACCATTTAAGCTGGGTAATCGCCAAAAAACGACATTTACTGTATCGGTTTCAAAACCCATTCGAAAGAAAATACACAAACATGTATCTGAAAGTAGATATTTCTAAAGTTATATATCATAGCATATCACACCTAAAACTGACATATCACTGGTAATTTGTACATCTTTTTTTTTACATTGTCGTGTTGTGACGTTAACAGAATGAAAAGTAACTCACAGTATCTAGCTCAGAACTGAGCAGATGGAAACATCCAACTTCTTATTCAAGATCTAATTCCTACCTAAAACTTCTAGAGAAATTGGATATCATGACAAAAATGAAAAACAAATGCCATTGGCATTAAGCGAGGAAGAATACATTGTTCCAATCATGTTTGTTAGCATACAAAAAGAGGGTATTTTCTCAAAGTGTACACAATAAACCCATCAAGGTGGTTGACGATATTGTTTCATGCACTCTTCGTAGGAAGGAGGAGGTTCTTCCAAGTCCTGACCAGCGCTTGAATAATTTATATTCTGTAATGAATTTCTTTCACGTCCCTGTCTTATAGCTATGCCTCTCCTTTCACCAGGCTCAAACGAATGTGAAATGGTTAAAACAGCCCTGGTGCCATTATTGAACCTTGTCTCATACCCCGGAACAATTGGATCAACATATCCCCTTGTTGTCGTTTGATTTTCTAACGCTACTAGAGGAACAAGTTGTGTACCTAAATTTAAACGGTCTCTTCGTCTCTCCTCGTTCATTTCGCTGTTAAATTCCTCTGATGAAATAGACATACAGATAGATCCTACATTCATTAAACATGAAAACAGGGCTAATATACCACCAATTCCAGAACAAATCAATGCATATGGTATCCCTACAATGTAATTGTCGGCTACTGTTTTTAAATCTTTATTGACTTCTAGAAATTTGGAAGCTGGAACAAGAACTAGGCCACCTGAAAAAAAAGCAATATATAAATCTTAATTGTATAACATAAAAACATAATAAAGACGATAATACTTTACTAACCATTTCTTTTTATTCATGTTTTGATTTATCTATACATTTCATTCATTCATTCATTCATTCATTCATTTATCTATTATTTATCTACATGTATTTATTTATTTATTTATTTATCTATTTATTTATTTAATTCTTTGTTTTTTGGAAATCTGGGAAGTTGTATAACAGAAAATCTGCCTAATTTCTTAAATAAAATAAACTATTTCAAGAACAGTTAAACAAAAGGAATAATTATTGTATAATTCAATTTAATAATTATCATAACCATTCTTAAACTATTATAAAAGCAACAAAAAATGTATTTAGTCTCAAAAGAGGTCAGGTAGGGATTGTGTTTGTTGTCATTTATTTTTAAAACCAGTTATCATAACAACCACACACGTCGCCATTTTTTATGCCGCCATTCTTTTAGTCAATGATCGAAACTAAATTCTTATGTGTCGGCGGGGTGACGAAAGTAAGGATCGGGAAAACATGAAACAGTTTCAGGAAAATAAAGGGAAACAACTGCTACAAAACGATTCCTTTTATAAACGGAAAAGTTACTCTAATCTTTGTTAACGTTAAACGCAATAGCAAAATTTCATGCTTGTTTGGTGATGCTTAAAGATCAATGAAAATTGGTTACTTGTCGTATGTATTACATTGATCTACACTGTTCGCTATTTAGTCAGAACATGATATTGAAATTTTTACTAAAATTGATGAATGTTTTTTGTTTGTTTTTTGTCCAGATTGAAAGATAGACACGTGAATGACACATTCATTCAAAGCGTGGTAACGGCGAAAGACTCCTAAATATCATAACGTTCTTTCATAGAGAGTAAATATAGAAATGAAATACTAAATATCCGATATTTCATGGAAAGTAACTATAGAAATAAAATACCTAATAACAGGTATTTCATAATAAGTGAATATATAAATGAAATACTAAATAATAGGTCTTTCATAGAAAGTAAATATAGAAACAAAATACTAAGTAACATATTTATGAAGAACTTATCACCTTTAAGTAATACTTTACGGAACATACATATAAAAGTAATTTGTGGACTGTCGTTTACTTTGTTGTAAGATGTTAGTTTCATAGGCTCATAAAGCTAAACGGAAATTTTAGATAAATAATGCAAGGTGCTTTTTTTCATTTATGGACTGACGAATATAAACAAAAAATTGTATTTAAACTTTGTAAACTTTGGAAGTTTAATTATTCTAAAAATAGTTTATAGATCCACAGTCATGCTATACATGTAAGTCAACAATTATTGACGGAGTAATGTTATCAAATATTTATTGTTTCCGAAAAAGGTAGCTTTAATAATACATATGCAGAAATTCTATTACACTGAAAACAGATTGCAAAATATATCTTTTATGACTAGGATGCAAAACATTAACAACAACAAATCACGTAGCACTGTAATAGACCTTTTACGACGCGGTCCGTTGCTATGAAAAATCGGCCGGAAGTAATATTTCCCCGCACATGCACAATGTGCGTAGGGCAAAAAAAAGCATAGTCATGTTTAAGCTTGTCTGAGTTTTTTTGTCTGCTTTTATTCTAGATTTCTCGCCGAGGATAATGAAATG